>NW_021143623.1:0-51452 GCF_004193775.1 Glycine soja
TTCATCTCCTTCTTCCTCCAAGCTCTTATCCATGGCCTCCTATGGTGGTGAGCTTCTTCTAGACTCATCTTCTCCTTGAAGTGGCGTCTCCTCGCTCTCTTCCTTCTCCATTCCGCTGCCATTTATCTTCCAAGAAGCAAAGGAATCCATTGATGAAGAAGATCCTAGGCCTACAAGCTCCAATGGAGCTTGCATCATGTGGTATCAAGAGCATCTTCATCTAGGTGATGTTCTTTTGCTTCCTCTATCTTTTTGTTCGGTGAATTCTCTTTAATTCCTTGTTCTTCATCTTATTCTCCATGTATATCCTCCATTGTCTTGTGGTTTGGTGCTGTTTAGAGTAGATTCAAAAAAAATAAACCGATTAAATCTTAGATCTACACTTGTTCTTGCATTTCTATGGTTCAAATTTTGTAGATCTACTCTTGAATCTTGTTTTTGTGTTGATTTTAGGTTCTATCATTTTTCATTCATAATATTCTTGTGCTGAACCTTAGATCTAAATTTTCTTCCAAAATATTGATTAAAAAAAAAAAACACAAAAATCTAAGTGTAAATCACTTAATCCATGTTGTCTTAGAGTCATGTTTAGTCATAGTAATTGTCACATTATGTTCTAAGTTTGTGTTGAATTTTATTTTGTTGATTGAATTCTAGATACATTTGTTCATGTATTCTTGTCATTCTTAGCCTATCTTTTGAATTTTGAGTCTAATTCATGCATGTTATTTAGTTCATAACATGTTCTAAATCAATTCCTAGAAGTAGTCTTGTTCTTGAACTCTTTTTTGTTTTCTAAGATTCCTACATGATGCCTATGATGAAGTTGAGTTGTGGTGCTGAGTTGTGGCTGGATTTGTGAATCAAATAAGTCTTAAGCTCTCTTGAATTGTGTTATTCAAGATAATTGAGCATAAGCAAACACAAATTGTAACTATCCAAGCCTTAAGCAACATAAACACTACTCTTGATTTCTAGGTTGAAATCGCTGGTGCAGGCAGCTTGAACATACAAAAGTGTATAAATTACTGGGAATTGGTCACTACGTTTTTTGAGCTGAAACTTTTACTGAATTTTTTAGACATCTGGACCAAAATTATAAAAAAAGAACCAAGCGATTTGGATTAAAGGAAAAATAAATAAAAATCTCACAAGTTGGCAGAAAAATCAGTGTCCAGGAAAAAAAAAAAAGTGAAAGGAAAGTGTGCTTGTTGTTTTGGCTCAAAATTTGTTCTATAATTGGTGCCTATTTTATACCAATCCTAGTTCTGAAATTTCAATTGAAAATTATTGTGAAAACAAGTGCCAAAACTAGAGGTTTCTTGAGTCTTTTTTTTTTTTTTTAGTTTTTCTACTCTACTCTAGAGCCATTCTAGGTTTCTCTTTGAGTCCTAGCTTGCTTTTTGTGCTTTCCATTGCTTTAATTGTTGAATAATCCTTGGAAATTTGTCTTGTTAAAACTCTATTGGTTTAGCTTTCATTTCATTTTTTTTTTGTCTTTGGTTATTGCTTGTCTCTTTGTTTCCTTGCTTGTGAGTTGCCATATAGGGAATTGGAAAGGAGGATTGGTGCCATATCTTGAAGAATTTGAGTCAAGAAGCAAGGGGCCAACCACCTTAAGAGCTATTGGACTAAGAAGCACTCCAAATTGAGTGAAACACTAAAGAGAGAATAGCCACCACAATTGAGGACTTTTTTCTTTGTAATTTTGTAATTGGCAATTTGCTTTGCTTTCAAATTTTGTAACAAAAAGGCCTTTCATTGGAAGTAAGTTGGGAGCCTCCGCTAGGTCACCCTACTTCCATTTGTGTGTAATAATTTTAGGCAATTTCCCCTTAGGATAGTGAGTGTTTTGTTGGGAACCTTAAATGAGGTCATCCAAACACTCTTAGGATCCGCCTAGTTTCATTTCTTGCACTTTAATTTCTTGCTTATTTTCATAGCTTATTTCCTTTACCCTCCATTGTCAAACTGCCTAGATAGCTTGCCTTTTACCAATTAGTTTTTACCTTATCTTTCACACCTTTTTTTAGTGTTTATTTTGGCTAGTTTCAACCATAGTTTCTTTTACCTTTTTTTCAAACCCCCAACAAGAAAGAACCATAACTTAGGAACCAACATGAGTCTTCATTCTTCATCTAGTGTTAATGGTGAGGGTTCTACTCCTAAGGACCCCTTGTATAAGATATTAGATGAGTTGAGATCCCTTAAGTTGTGGAAAGAAAAACAAGAGAGAAAAGAAAAAGGTAAAAAAAGAGTGGAAGAAATAAGTCAAGATGAAAGAGAGAAAATAAGAGAGGAAGAAAGAAGAAAAATAATGAAAGAAATGAAAAGAGAAAAACATGCCTCCTATAGTAGTCATGACTCTTGTAAGAGTTTAAGTGAAGAACTTAGCGACTATTATAGAGGGCGTCATAGTTCACATACTAAACATCACTCCCAAAGAAGAGAAAATGAAAGAAAGCCTCAAGAGGTTAACATTAAACTCCCATACTTCCATGGGAAGGACAATGTAGAGGCCAATTTAGATTGGGAAATAAGGGTAGAGCAACAACTTAAAAGGAAGTCTACTTCAAAATCTTATGGCTCTCACTCTTATCCAAAGAAAGACCAAGGTCAAGGAATCTTAGGGGTGAGACCTTCTAAGCCCAAAGATGATAAGGGGAAGACAATAGAAAAGCAACCCCTTAAGGCTAGTATGCAAGAGAAGACTAGCTCCATGAAGTGCTTTAAATGTCTTGGAAGAGGACACATTACTTCTCAATGCCCCACCAAGAAAACCATGATTATTAGGGGCCAAGACATTTATAGTAGCCAAGATGAGGCTACTACTTCACCTTCCTCTAGTAAAAGTGAAGAAGCAAAAGGGGAAGAATCTAGTGAAGAGATCTACCCCCAAGAAGAAGGACAACCTTTAATGGTTAAGGAGGAGTGTAAGGAGGTAAGTGTCTCCTCCAAGAGGTTAGCTAAGAAGGAAAGACATTGTGAAATAAAGACAAATATTAAAGAAATTTCCCTTCTTAGACAACCTCCACATTTTCTCCTTTGTAAAAAGACACTTGTTAGCATTGCCACATCTCTTAGGCTTGAGTTTATTCCTCAAGTAAAGGAGTTGTTGGATGAGGGTTTGGTTCGCAAGAGATTAAATCCTTGTGCTTTGTTGGTGCCCAAAATAGGTATTATTAGGCACCAAATCCCTAAAATAGGTGGTGTGATGAATGCTTTGGGTGGTGCAACACTCTTTTGTAAAATTACTCATGCACCCAACATCTTCATGATTTGTGTACATAGGGACTCATTAGGTAGGTTTGTTCTTATTTTTAGTTTCAATACAAACTTAGGCACTCATATGGGACACCTTAGGTTTGTCATACTTTTTGGTAGGAATAATCAACATGAAAATACAGAAAAAGGTATGTTCTATTGCTTTACTTTTCTTAATTTTTTAAATTGTGATCAAAGGGTTCCCATGAACCCTAAGAGAATAAAGGTCATTCCTGAGTGGCCCGCTCCACCAAGTGTAAGAAAAATTTGGGGCTTCCAATACTTAACAAACTTTTACAAAAGGTTTGCCCCATATTTTTCTATACTTGTAGCACCACTCATTGAGTTGGTGAGGAACCATGTTCCTTCATGGGAAGATGCCCAGGAAATGAGTTTTCAAACCTTACCTTACTTCAACATACTAAACACCACTAATACATATGTTTTTGTTCTTTTTACAGGTGTTAAGGGAAGGAGCCCAGAGTATCAAGAACCTCAGGATTTGAGGTCAAATCCTTTTCAAGGGGGAGGGAATGATGCAATCCTACTCCGCAAGGGCATTGGATAGAAAAACTCCAAGTAGATTGGGCCAGAGATGCAAGAGAAGGCCCTAGGGTCTTATGAGCCTTAGGGTAGATTTCGGGCCCATGGGCTAAGTACGAGCCCGCTTATCTTTGTAAATATTAGATTAAGGTTTCATTATTTTTGGGCCTTGTATTTAGGGCTCCATAATGTAGGTAGGGTACCCTAGAAATATAGGATTTTTCAGCCCTTGTATTTTAGGGCACCTAGACTAGTTTTTGTATTAGGGGTAGTTTTGTAATTTCACATGCACTAAGTGGATATTTGATGTGTGTGGTTGGAAATAAATTTAATTGAATTGGTAGAAGCCCAATCCAATTAAATTTTAGAGGGGGAGGTGAGCATTTGCTTACTACACCCCATTGCCACATCATATAGTCACACTTTGTGCATGTCCTTCATGCTTTTCATGTCTCATGACACCTAAGCACACTTAGTGGAGAATCTTGGAATTGATCTTGGATTAGTGGGCTGAACCATAACTAAAATTCACTAATCATAATTAGTGAAATTTTGGCTCCAAAGTTTGGCTCCACAAATTCAATTTCAAATTCAAGTGAAATTTGAATTTCCCTCCAATTTTGTGTGACACTTAGGCTATAAATAGAGGTCATGTGTGTGCATTTTTTTAAACTTTGATCATTTGAATATTAACTTCAGATTTCAGAGCTCCTTTTGAGCACAAAATTTCGTGCTCTTCTCTCCCTCTCCCTTCATTCATCTCCTTCTTCCTCCAAGCTCTTATCCATGGCCTCCTATGGTGGTGAGCTTCTTCTAGACTCATCTTCTCCTTGAAGTGGCGTCTCCTCTCTCTCTTCCTTCTCCATTCCGCTGCCATTTATCTTCCAAGAAGCAAAGGAATCCATTGATGAAGAAGATCCTAGGCCTACAAGCTCCAATGGAGCTTGCATCACCTTTTAAGAGAGATTTCTTCTTCTCTTCTTCTTACTTCTGAAAAGGGATTAAGAGACTGAGAGTCTCTTATTGTAGAGGATTCTTGAACACAAGGGAAGGGTTGTCCCTGTGTGGTTCAGACTTTGTAAAAGGAGTTTTACAAAGAGAGTGGAAAATCTCAAGTGGGTTTCTTGAGGACTGGACGTAGGCGCGGGAAGTGGCCGAACCAGTATAAATCAAGTTTGCATTCCTCTCTTCCTTTAAACTTCTTTTATTTATTGCTATTTATCTTTTGCTTTAAAGAAGTTTATTTTGAATTGTCTTTTGAGTAATTCATGTTAAGGGTGCATTGTTAATCCAAAAAGAAAGAGTGATAGTTCAATTGGGGAATAGTCTTTGAATCTTAATTCAACCCCTTTTTTTCTTAAGGTAACTGAGGCCATTTGTCCAACATCCTATTCTTGACAACTCGCTTCTCTAAGAAGACAAACTTTCTGGAATGATAAAATGAAGTCACATGAACGTCTATATTTTTACTTGAAAACACAGTCAATCAAATGCCTTTTTATTTTTTATTTTGAAACTTATTTTTTATTTTGAAACTTATTTTTTATTTTGAAACTTATTTGTTTTGAACTTTACTCATTGTTTTACGGCACCCCCACCAACGTGCAAGATGAGTAATCTCTGATTGAACAGTCTTAGAAGTCAACACTCAGGAGCATAGGTCGCTTGAGCAAACAGACCAATGGCTTGCACCCACATTCCAGTGAAAGTTGAATAAGCAAACATGCGTTTGTGAGAGGATGAGGGACAAAGATATCAACTTTATCCATTTCATTTAACATTGTAATTGTGGTTTACAATAATGGCATAAACTTGGAAATCATGATGAGTCATTAGAGACACCTAACAACAGCCTTCAAAATTGCCCCATGTGTGGCATCTCTTGTCAATGTCAGGATTTACACGCAATTCTCCTCAAATTTCAGCCAGCTCGCATCAATTAGACCTTGCACCTTACGCTTCAGAGCCCTACAATGCTCAATGGAACGCCCCGGGGCTTCTCCGTGACAAGCACACGTTGCGTTCGAGTCGTATTCTCAGAGAAATGGAGGTTGATGAACCTTGGCTAGGGTTATGGCTACCATTGAATTATCAAGTAGATATGGGAGCAAGTCAGCATAGGACACTGGAATTGGGGTGAATTCTACAGGCTTTCTCGCTGCAAAATTCCTTTTTGTTGTTGTTTTTTGGTTTGTGCTAAAGGTGGTCTTCGTCATTGGAAGTGCGGTAGACAGGCTTTGTGGTTGATTTAGGGATGGCCTTTGTGGATAACTGGGTGGTGGGTAAGGAGGAGGTTTGTTATTGGCTGAGTAATGACATTGTTGGGTTGGTGGGAAACTTGGCCGTATAGGAATGGCAGTCACAGCATGGGTTCTCCCTCTTTCTCACCCTCTTCATTTGCCCCAGTTTTCTCAGTCGTCCTAGTAGGATGATCAAATTTGCCTCTTTTCGGACCCACATCGATCCTTTCACTGGCGAAGACCAAATCCGCAAAGCTTTGAGGGTGCGTAGCCCACCATCTTTTCATAGTAGAGTATCGATAATGTGTCTACCATCACGATTATCGTCTCCCTTTCCATCATTGGGGGTACCACCTGGGCCGCCAGATCCCTCCACCTTTTGGGTGTGTTCTTTGAAAGATCCGTCCCCCTTTTTGCACATGTTCTGTAGTTGCATCCTATCCAAAACCATATCAAAATTGTACTGATACTGCCTAACAAAGGCAACCATTAGGTCCTTCCAAGAATGGACTCGGGAAGGTTCCAAGTTAGTGTACCAGGTAACAGCTACCCCAATAAGACTTTCTTGGAAGGAATGTATCAGCAATTCCTCATCTTTTGCGTATTCCCCCATCTTCTGACAATACATCTTTAGATGGTTCTTGGGACAAGTAGTCCCCTTGTACTTGTCAAAGTCCAACACCTTGAACTTGGGAGGGGTGATGATATTGGGTACTAGGAACAACTCTTCTAGGTTAGCAAAGGCATAATCTTCCCCTCCTTCAATGGCCCTGAGCCTTTCCTCTAGATGATCCAACTTTCCCATTCCTGCCATAGCAGGAGGGGCTCTTCCCACCGCAAAATGCAATGGTTGTGGTTGTGGGCGAAAATGAGGGCCCTCCAAAGTGTTTTCAAAGGGTATATCACCAACTGCTTGCCCTTCAGTGGCATACCCGAGCCAAGGCTCGAAGTCAGCTAAATTGTGGTGGGGAATTTCATGTGTCTCCCCCACGGTTTAAGAGACATGTGCATGATCAGTTTGGGGTTGCTAGCTCTGAATGGGTATCGGAGTGGAGTTATTGAGATTTTCATTGAGAGTGTATGACACATTGGGTGGTGTATAGTTGGGAGGCAAGCCATATGATGGGAAGGCGTGCTCGTTTTGAATTTGCACATCATGGGGTCGTCCGTACTTCCCAAATCTTTGCCTACCATATTTGAGGTTGGATGATTCATTTGGTTGAGGCCAGATGGGGGCATCGGGTTCACCTTAGCAACAGCGTTGGTAGCGGCAGCTGCAACCATATCGACTTCCCTTATCTTTTTCATGCTTATTATGGCCTCCATCATTGTGGCCATTTTCTCTTTCATGGCCTCCATGTCGGCCTTCATCTGCTCTTGCACCTTCTCTACTTCACCCATTACTCTAGCTCTAGCACGGGTTTGGTAGGGGCGCCGTAAAGCGTGTTTTTTTTTCTTTTTTGATAATAACGATTAAGTTCATTTTTATTTTATTTTATTTATTTATTTATTTTTATTTTATTTTTCAAGGAAAGAATGCAATGAGCAATGCAACCAATGAAAAGCATGGATGTATGCGAATGATGTATAGTTGAAGTATTGCGAATTTTTACGCAGGATATGGGGTTGAATCAATTTAGATTTTCAACATGGTCCATGACATCTTTGTCAAGGTGAAACTGGAAGTAACAAGGACATCAACAATCCTAAATATGTTTGGCAGTAGACGAAGCAGTGATGTGACTCGATTCATCTGTTGCCCCAATTTTGCAAGACGGTAACTTCCATATTTCAACTTGACTCGATGAACCTTTTCGTAAAAGCATGAGCTTGGTTCAACCCCATAAGCCAGGGAATGGCAATTTTGATCGCCAATACTTCAACAACATTTCATAGGGATGAAAGACTCGGGAATACGCATACTATGCATGGAGAATGTAATTGTCAAATTGAGATGCCCGAAGAAACATCTTTTCTTAGTTAACTATGCATTAGGTATCATGTTCAATCATTTTGTTTTTAAGTGAAATGGGTTTATGATCCCAACATGGTTGGCTCATGGTACCGAATATATGCAACCAAGAATGCTTCCCTTTTTTGTTTTTGTTTTGTAGGGGAAAATGCAAGGCTCATGCATGAGCAAACATGAAAACAAAAGGTATGCAGTTTGTAGAACAAAAAGTATGTTGAACGTATATGCATGATGATGCAATGACTCATGCAAAATGTGAGGCTGGAATATGATAACGGATAAATGCAGGAACGATATGTTCATTATGATGTTATGAAGAGATGCCTATGCGATGCATGATATGAATGCATTTTACGGATACGAGAGCCCGAAAAATTATCTCTTCTTACTTGCGCATTTGGGGGCACAGTGCCCCATGTGTACAATTAAGAAGGTGATATGGACCTTCCGGCTTCCCGTGACAAAGGACGAGACCAACATACAATGCATGCTAGAGATAAAATGCGGGAGTGACTTGATTCGCACTGATTTTTGGAGTAAAAACGTGGGATAAACTCATTTTATTCAGAAAGTTTATAACTAGTCAAGATCTGAGCGACAATACAAACTTCCTAGCGGTTTCTAATCATATGGTCCATTAAGTCTATCATATGCTGACAATAGCTGAGAAGTCCGTGGATCTCCTCGGGGGCGGAGTAGGTGTCCGCCATTGCTTTGGCCTTGGCTAGCAATCGGGGAAGTTCTTGACTCCTGTTTAAAGTAAGAGCAAATCGGTCCATCCTCATTGTTGCCTCTTGGTGCAATGAATCAATTACCCTTTCCCTTGCTTCCCTTTCTACTGATATCTTGGCGTACTCATCTTCTAGCCTTTGCTCGTGAGTCGTCGCTAGATTTAGCTTCTCTTTGCACTCATCGATGATGGCCCACATATTCCCTTCAGTCTCGCTTAGCTATTGGGACAAATTTCTTTTCGACCTAAGGCAAGCCTTTAACTCGTCCTTCAAGATCATGCCTTTGACCCGTGATGATTCCTTTCACCTCTTCGGAGCTTGAGCTCACTATTGCTGCCCTATAAAGCCCCTCAAAACTTTGCTTTGGTCGTGTTCTTCCTTTCGGGCCTTCTTGGTTTCTCGTTCCAAGGCTTCAGCTGTGGCCATATTGACGTCCCTTAGTTCATCATACTCTTTTCAGACTTTGATGGCTATGGACTTGAACTTCTCTTCGACTACCCGGGCTCTTTCAAGCTCTGCCTTTAGGGCTTGTACCTCATCACTTTCTTCCAAAGCTTTAACCTCATCGTCTCTCACAGTCTTTAGATTTGGGAGCCAATCCAATCCTTGTGTTCGGACTCTCAGCCGCTTATGATAGCCGCCGATGATCCCATTACGGCTTCACCTAAGCTCTCTGTCCTTTCTTCACGCCGCATCCCATGCCTTGCGAACTCCTTGGAGTACCCTCGCGTTGTGGTCACTGAAACCTCATGCGATGAAAGGCGTGATGCTTTCGTCTGATGGAACTCCTCTCATGAGGTAGCCAAGCTGTCTTATGGCGAGGACGGGATTATAATTAATACAACCCCTTGTTCCATCAAGGGAACCTTTAGACATCCTTCGTATGAAGATAGAGTCCAGATTCTTCCTTCCTTCTTGGAGAAAAAGGTGTGAAACCAGCCACACATAGAGAGCCAGTGCACAACAAACAATTCTTGCGCCACTCTTTTCACCTCCCCGGTCGAATGTGTCATACATGGCCAAAATAGCATCGACCGGGCTTTCCTTGCCATGATGAAAGGCGAGGAAAGCGTCAATCGCTGCTAGGTCCACTAACCCTTCCATATTCGGAAAGAGGACAACTCCAAAGATCAAGAGCGCGAAGATGTCAAAGAAAGCCCAGTCGCCTTGATTTGCCAAGGCCTTTTGCCCTTTCCTCCAAACACTTCCTTGGTACTCCAACTACCCCATTCCTATTTTGCTTTACACGGTCCAACTCTTGTGCTGAGATTTTCACTACCTTGGCAACTCTTGTCGTGGAGGGATAGAACCCAGAGAAAAGATATGGCTTCCTTCCTCCCAGTGGGCATCCCAGGATTTCTTCAAACTCTTTCACAGTCGGCACTAGCTGGAAGTCCTCGAATGTGAAGCGCCTCAGGGGCTGGTCATAATACTGGGAAAGGGATGCAATCGGTCCCATGGAGACTTCTACCCTAGCTAGGTCCCAAATCTTACCATAGGCTTTGCGGAAGGCTTGCCGTTGAAGTTGACCCATTAATTGCCCCAACTCTCGCAAACTAGTGACCTCTAAGCTCTTGATTTTGACTTGATAAAACCTCTGTTTAAGCGAAGGCTTTTGACTTGATCCCATGTTTTACCAAAGTGAGACAAAAAACTAGTGCAAATCAAAACTCCGATATCTCATGGATGGAATGGATGAATGCATGAAGGAATGCATATGACACAGATGCAACTTAGGAATGCGGGGGCCCGAGGAATTGTCTCCTTCTTAGATACAACGTCTAGGGGTAGCAAAGTGCCCCAACGTATGTATTTAAAACGGTGACCCGAACCCTCCATTGATTTGTCTATAGAGGGGATCAAGACAGAACCCCTATGCATATGCAAAAGGCGCAATGACAATATCCACTGAACATAAGCAAAAAGGGTATATGATATTTATGCATGGCAGTGTGAAAAATGGTACGCAGCGGGTTTGCTCCGTGCCCCTATTTAAGGGACCTATAAGGGAGAGAGCTAACTAGGCTTTTAGTGATAACCCCCAAGGTAGTCATATCTCTCTTGAAGGTCTCTAGAGGTATCATCCCCTTCGAAGAACATATTGCAGCAGTAGGGACTACTAGCAACGATATATTTTCAAAGAGGAAAACTCTAGATGAGGGTTCACTGTAATCAAGCAAGTCGGAGACCTAGCATGATCACAGATTCACCTCCACTCCTTATGTTCCCATGAACCCGGGTGTGTGCAAATAGTGTTGGTGTTTGTGTGCATCAAATGAATAAATATTTACCTCATGCATACATTTTAAAACGCACTAAAAGCAACAAAGAGTTTATATTCACAAGAACATAAAAAATAAAGGGAAATCAACAAAGGAGAAAGTCATGATAAAACATCGCACAAGATTCAATGGCCTAACTCTCTAAAAACAGTCCCCAGTGGAGTCGCCAACTGTCGCAACCTACCCTTCGGCGGGAGGGCGACGCGTGACTCGCGGGATGCGTGTTCCACGAAAGGAATACGCGCAGAGTCGCCACCAACGTTTATTTGAGAAAAACGTCGGAAAAACCGGAAAAGACGCGATCTACAAACTTTTAAGTGAAAGGTTCGGGAGTTGTATTTACGCACGGGGAAGGTATTAACACCCCACACGTCCGTCCTAAGGGACGGCAGCCTTTAATCGAATGTGCAAACGTGACTTTAATTTTTTATGTCCCCTTTTTATATCTTTATATCCTTTATACCCTTTTTTATATTTTTCTCTTTTTGTGGTCGACAAGGGTGTTCCCTTTGCTCCTACGTATTCCTCAATTTGCGATGAGGAAATCAGACCTACGTAGTTCTTTCTTATCAAGTGATTTCTTTTTTACTTAAGAGGTGATCATTTTAAGGCGTTGGACCTTGAAAATGATCCATTTTACTTAGTAAGAAATTGAAATGATAAACTTCAAAACCTATTTTTATGGACGAGTTTGACTAGGCGAGTTGATTTTAGCCTTTAGTTTCACCTTAGTTATTAGTCAATTCAATTAAGAATGAGAAATCCCAAAGAGAAAATGTCCGATTGATTTTCCGCTTTATTTTACTAAAAGGTATATTTTTGTTATTATATTATTATTTTATCTCTTTTTGATTTCCAACGTGGTTACGGCACGACCGAACGGTCGGAATTCATTTTAACCGAAGTTAACGGATAATACAATTCAAACGTTCGGTGGAAATTTATTTTATTTTTAGATTAAGCGAGAAATGACTTAAGTAAAATGGCTTAAGCACGTCAAGAGGGGGTATAAAAAGTAAACAAAACGAGAATAAAAAATGCACGAAACACAATGTGGACCACTACGGGTACATAGAATGAATCGAAAAGCTTGGTTCGAGGTACTTACCCGTTGAAGATCGAAGAACGATGAAGAACGAATGAAGAACGTCGAAGAACGGTTGAAAACCTTCGCGAAATTCCTCACGGAAAACGTTACCGAAACATTTCGGAACCGCCTCGGCTTAGATTTTCTTCATGGAAACAATTTTTCCAAGCAAATTCGAAAGAGAGAGAAGTGCCTAAGGGGCTGAACCCTTTTCTTCTTCACTTCCTCCCCTATTTATAGCAAAATAGGGGAGGTGCTTGCCGCCCAGCTCGCCTAGGCGAGCCAGGTTGCTTCCTCCAGAAGCAACAGCCTTCTGGAGGAATATTCTGGAGGGCCCAAGTGGGCCTGGGTGCTATTTGCACCCCCATTTTTACTAAGTACACCCCCCTCTACTTTTTTTTGGTGATTCTTTTTTCGTAAAGTTACAGAAACTTACGAATTTCGTAACGATACTTGTTTTCTTTCCGTAATGTTACGGAACCTTGCGGATTACATAATCATCCCCTTTTTGACTCACGGAATGTTACGGAACCTCACTTAATTATGCAACGATGCTTCCATTTGATTTCCGGTGTGTCACGGAAACTTACGGATTGTGCATCAATATTTTTTGGTTTTCCGGCATGTCCTGGAATTTCACAAATTGCCTAATGATGGGTGCCAAGCACCTCACAAGGACCAAAGAAAGGTCGCATGTCATCAAGCAAAGGTCCCCGGACGAAATTAGGGTATGACACGAGGAAAACGTCGGAAAAACCGGAAAAAGCGTGGTCTACGAACTTTAAGTGTGAAAGGTTCGGGAGTTGTATTTACGCACGGGGAAGGTATTAGCACCCCACGCGTTCGTCACAAGGGACGACATCCTTTAATCAAGTGTGCAAATATGACTTCAATTTGTTTTATCTTCCTTTTTTTACGCTTTTTATGTCTTTTTATGCCTTTTATATTTTTTATCTTTTTGTGGTCGACAAGGGTGTTTCCCTTGGTCCTACATATTCCTCAATTGTGATAAGGAAATCAGACCTACGTAGTTCTTTGAGAACTAAACGTTGGTTAAGTTGTTTTTATCTTTTTTTGCAAGATATATTTTGATTGAATAAAAGGTCATTTAAGGCGTTGGACCATTAAAAGATCTTTTGATTCTTTTGAAAGGAGAGAAAACATTAAGGCATTGGACCATTTATGATCTCTTGGTTTTTTGAAAGAGATGACAAAGCTATGTGTTGATTTTAGGCTTTTAAAAAGTCCACGTTTAACCAATAAAAGCGAAAAGGACCATTTCAAGGCATTGGATCTTTAAAAATGGTTCTTAGGTGATGACAAAAGCTTGATTTGTGAATTGATTTTAGCCTTAGTTTCACTTTTGTTATTAGTCAATTCGATTAAGAAACAAAAAACGTCCGATTGATTTTTTTGGTTATTTTATTTAAAGATATTTTTTTATTATTATATTATTATTTTGCCTCTTTTTGGCTTTAAACGTGGTTATGGCATGAAAGATCGGTCGGATTTTATTCTAACAGAAATTAAAAGATGTTACAACTCAAATGATCGGTGGAAATTTATTTTATTTTTTGATTAGGCGAGAAAATGACTTAAATAAATGATTAAAGCACGTCAAAAGGGGGGTACGGAAAGCAAATGAAATAAAAATAAAAGCATGCGAAACAAGCGAGGACCACTAAGGGCACATAGAATGAATTGAAAGGTTTGATTTCGGGAACTTACCGGTTGAAGACCGAAGAACGACGAAGAACGAACGAAGAACGATGATGAACGGTAGAAAATCTTCACTAAATCGCCCACGGAAACGTCTCAGAAGCGTTATGGAAGCGCCTCGGCTTGGATTTTCTTCACGAAAACAATTTTTCTCACTAATTTTAAGTGAATCTCAGATACCAGGAGGGTTGAACGAATTTGTCCTGCCCTTCTTCCCCTATTTATAGGGGAAAAGAGGGAGGTGATTGCCGCCCAGCTCGCCCAGGAGAGCTGGGTTGCTTCCACCAGAAGGCACCACCTTCTGTTGGAACATCCTGGAAGGCCCAAGTGGGCCTGATTGCTATTTGCACACCCCTGTTTACTAAATACACCCCCACTGCCCCTTTTTTGCTGATTCTTTTTCCGTAACGTTACGAAACTTTATGAATTACGTAACGATACTTGTTTTCCTTTCGTAATGTCTCGAAACTTTATGGATTAAGCAACCGTCCCCTCTTTGGCTTCGAGAATGTTACGCAACTTTACGGATTGCGCATTAATGCTTCCTTTCGACTCTCGACATGTCGCGAAACTTCATGGATTGCCTAACGATGGGTGTCAAGTACCTCGAAGTGGTCAAGCGAAGGTCGTATCCCACCAAACAGATGGTCCCTGGACGAAATTAGGGTATGACAATTGCCCCTCTTTACTTGTCTTTTATTGGAGATAAAAGGGAAGTAAAGATAAGACACTAATTTCGTTCGAGTGGAACATCATTCGGCCAGTCAATATCCCCACCAGCGGAACCTGTCGTTCAGTAAGAAAAGAAAAGGCATCAGATATGGATGAAATTAGGGTATGACACCGCTACAAAGAGATGAGTGCGGATCATGCGCACCAACATGACCACTCTTACACAGATATGGATGACGTTGCTACTTAGCAACATTCTACCTAGTGACCACAATGCCGATCTCCCCCTGCGAAAGTATCAGTTGGTCTGTGCCGTCATGACATAGGTAAGTATGCACGTGGCTCAACTGATTTCTGATGTCATCTATTGTTTGTAGGGATTGCACCCATAAGACACCCAGTGGACCCGGAGGAGCCCAACAGGGCCCTGGGGTTTCCAGCTCTGGTTACAGGCCTCTGTCAGTCCTACAGGGTGCCCGTCCCCCCAGCAAGGTCATGCCATCGTGACATAGGTAAGTATGCACTTCTCTCAACTGATTTCTGATGTCATCTACTATTTTCATGGATCACGCCCGCAAGACAGCCAGTGGACCCGAAGAATTCCAACAAGGTCCTGGGGTTTCCAGCTCTGATTACGAGCCTTTTCAGTTCTACGAAGTGCCCGTTGCCACCAGTAAGGTCATCAGGCCCCCTACTAACCGAGCTTTCATCAAGAAGTATTGCACCTCCAGGCAGGCGCAGGGCAAAACACCACAACAACCTGGGGATGGCCGGCAGCGGGCAATAGACGCACCGCCGCCACCTCTAGAGCCCCTCAGCTCATCTACAAGGGATGGAGCTTAGCCTACAACCTATGGCCGACCAGCAGGCGACCAAGTACAAAGCCAAAGGTAAGCAAAAGTACCAGGTCCGTGACCGACAAGTCATCAAGCGTCCAGCTCAAAGACGTTAAAGAAGCGCTACTAGGAGGCAACCTAGTACCTTTTAAATTTCTGCTTGTTGTTTGATCACATTTTGTTTCTCAAGTCATTGTAGGACACACCTAGTTGCTCATGATCCTAGGAATTTAAATAAAACAAGCGCAAGCTCGAAAGGTAGTCATACCTCACAAAATATATGCATGTGTGTTTAGGTAGAAAGATACCTTGGATATGCATGTATATAGCAAAAATACCTCACAGAATATATATATATATATATATATATATATATATATATATGTATATGTATATGTATGTTTAGGTAGCAAGATACCTTGGATACGCATGTATATAGCAAAAATACCTCACAAAAATATACATAAGTTTAGGTAGCAAAATACCACATGAAAAAAAAAACAAACAAGAACAAAAAATAAATTGTCTAGCTAAAAAGCCAACATGCTTTTGAAAAGAATTAATTTCCAGCTTTTCTTGGAAAAAAAAGATTCCCTAATCATAACCAGTTTTTGAAGAAAATGTGTACACGCTTGAAGGGTGAATGCTGTGAAAATTTTCCCGAACACCCAAAATGGACTCAGATGAATGCATGAATTGATAAAAGAACATGTTTTGGAAACACTGGGTTGACTTAAATAGGGAAAATGAATCCTGAGCCCTAGTGTCACACGACCATAAAAGCTTGATGCTTGAGTGTCCACATGGGTGCATGCATGACCAGTTTTGCATAAAATTTTCTAATCATCATTGTTGCATGTGTATCATGGGAATAATGTGGGACATCTCCTTTATCCTTGAACCGCTGGCCTAACCAACACCCTGACATATATCATGTCCAGCCGTTCTACAAGCCTTGAGCCAAAATCCCAACTCACCATAAACCTTACCCTCAAAAGAAAACAAAGCAAAAGGAGAAAATTCCCGATAAAAAAAATCGAAAGAAAGCAAAAGGAGAAAATTCCCAATCAAAGATTGAGAGAAAGCAAAAAAGAAAGAAAATTCCCGATCAAACATCGGAAGAAAACAAAAGAAATATGCATAAAGGTCTTTGGACCAGACAATATCTGAAAAATACAGAATTGTCACCAAGTAAACAAGAAAAGAAAGGAAACCACGACCTAAAGTGGTCCTCTCCCTTTGATTGCCAACCAAAATCCTGTGCGTCGATGACTTGTTCGCCTCACACTAAACAAAAACAAAAAAGGAAAAGGCCAAAATCACTCAAAGCCAAATTTCCCACCAAAAAGCACCATGCCCCAAGAAGAAGTCCTATTGATCCATGATCACGCATGTAATCTTTGATTTGATAGAAAATGATTTGCAAAATCAAGTCATGACATATCTATGGTTCGGAATTAGGATGAAACACTTATCTGTGTGAGATTGATACACTTTGAGTGATTTTCTTCTATTTTTGTTGGACCCAGTGTTTCTTCTAAATGGTCATTTAGAAACAAAATACTAACATCCAAAATCTCATTTATGGTTATGAGAAAATTTCATCAGCATACTCTCCTTCCCCAATAGACACATTGTTTTTCATAAAAAAAATCATATGTTGCTCTGATCAGTTGGAAGTTTTGTTTCTTTACTAAAGCATGTTCGCATTTTAGTGAAAAAACACCAAGACTGTTTTAGTCTCACAGTTATCAAGAACTACGTAGGTCTGATTTCCTCATCACAAATTGAGAATACATAGGAGCAAAAGCCCCATTTTTGTTGACCACCCTACATTTTGCTATCGTGACCTATGAGTCCCGATGGTTATCCGTGCACACTTTTTGTTATCATGACCAATGAGTCAGGTAGCATGCGGGGATACCTTATGGTTATCCGCACCTTTTGTCAACCAGAGGCCAGCGAGCCTGTTGACACGCAAAGACTAACATCGTCATCTGCACCTTTGTCATCCAAAGATGGCGAGTCCGATGACATGCGGGGGTACCTTATGGTTATCCGCACCTTAAGTCAACCAGAGGCAAGCGAACACGTTGACACGTAGAGACTAACGTCGTCATCTGCACCTTTGTCATCTAGAGACTGCGAGTCCGATGACATGCGGGGGTACCTTATGGTTATCCGCATCTTTTGTCAACCAGAGGCAAGCGAGCCCGTTGACACGCAGAGACTAACGTCGTCATCTGCACCTTTGTCATCCAGAGATAGCGAGTCCGATGACATGCAGGGGTACCTTATGGTTATCCGTATATTTTGTCAACCAGAGGCAAGCGAGCCCGTTGGCACGTAGAGACTAACGTCGTCATCTGCACCTTTGTCATCCAGAGATGACGAGTCTGATGACATGCGGGGGTACCTTATGGTTATCCGCATCTTTTGTCAACCAGAGGCAAGCGAGCCCATTGACACGCAGAGACTAACATCGTCATCTACACCTTTGTCATCCAGAGACGGCGAGTCCGATGACATGCGGGGGTACCTTAAGGTTATCTGCACCTTTTGTCAACCAGAGGCAAGCGAGCCCGTTGACACGCGGAGACTAACATCGTCTTCTGCACCCTTTGTCAATCGTGGCCAATGAGCCCGTTGACACGCGAAGATTTGCGTCATCTTTCGTGCAGTCAATCTCTATCAATACTAACCCATGAAGTTAGGGTGGAGGCGGAAATACCCAAGTGGTTATCCGTATAAACATTCTTTTGCTATCCATCAGACCCAGAGCATGATAGCATGCAGAGACTAACATCGTCTTCTGCACCCTTTGTCAATCACGACCGACGAGCCCGTTGACACACGGAGATTTACGTCGTCTTCCATGCAGTCAATCTCTATCAATACTAACCCATGAAGTTAGAGGGCAGGCAGAAATACCCAAGTGGTTATCCATATAAACTTTCTTTTGTTATCCATCAGACCCAGAGCATGATAGCATGCAGAGACTAACATCGTCTCTTGCACCTTTTGTCGTCCTGACCTGTGAAGTCAGGTGACACGTGGGGTTACCTTATGGTCACCCGCACCTTTCGTCAACCAGGGGCAAATGAGCCCGTTGACGAGTAGAGACTAACATCGTCTCTTGCACCTTCTGTCGTCCTGACCCGTGAAGTCAGGTGACATGCGGGGTTACCTTATGGTTACCCACACCTTTCGTCAACCAAGGGCAAATGAGCCCGTTGACGCGAAAAGACTAACATCGTCTCCTGAACCTTCTGTCGTCTTGACCCGTGAAGTCAGGTGACATGCGGGGTTACCTTATGGTTACCCGCACCTTTTGTCAACCAAGGGCAAACGAGCCCGTTGACGTGAAGAGACTGACATCGTCTTCTGCACCTTTTGCCATCTAGGGACCGCGAGTCAGGTGGTAGGTGGAGATGCCTTATGGTCATCCGCTCCTTTCATCAAACGAGGGGAATGAATTCGATGGTATAAGGATGATGTTGGTCGTTCGGTGCTAATCATTTTAACAATTTTTGATGGTTTTTACTCTCGTCGTCCGAAAACATTCAAGCCCAACGACGTGCGAGATTCTTCTCTGCTGGGCAGGGACGATCGAGTGCAATGGCGAAGGGAAGTGCCGTGGTTGTCCAACTTTGTCGTTTTCAAGACACTGAAGTTTGTTGACGCTTCTGATGCCTTTTCTTTTCTTTCTGAATGATAGGTTCCGCTGACGGGGATATTGACCGGCCGAATGACGTTCCGCTCGAACGAAATTAGTGTCTTATCTTTACTTTGCTTTTATCTCCAATAAAAGATAAGTAAAGAGGGGCAACTGTCACACCCTAATTTCGTCCGAGGACCATTTGTTTGGTGGCATGCAACCTTCGCTTGACCGCTTCGAGGTACTTAAAACCCATCGTTAGGCAATCCGTGAAGTTCCGCGACATACCAGAAGTCGAAAGGAAGTATTGTTGTGCAATCTGTAAGTTCCACAACATTCCAGAAGTCAAAGAGGGGATTGTTGTGTAATCCGTAAAGTTTCGCGACATTACGGAAAGAAAACAAGTGTTGTTACGAAATCCGTAAAGTTCCGTAACGTTATGAAAAAAGAATCAGCAAAAAAGGGCAAAAGGGGGGTGTATTTAGTAAAAAGGGGTGTGCAAATAGCAACCAGGCCCACTTGGGTCCAATAGAAGGCGGTGCCTTCTGGTGGAAGCAACCTAGCTCGCCTGGGCGGCAACCACCTCCCTCTTTTCCCCTATAAATGGGCAGAGTAATTTCGTTTAGCCCTTTTGGCATTTAGGATTTACTTGAATTTAGTGAGAAAAATTGTTTCTGTGAAGAAAATCCAAGCCGTGGCACTTCAGTAACGCTTCCGAGATGTTTCTGTGAGCGATTTCGTGAAAATTCTTCACCGTTCTTCGTTCGTTCTTCGTTGTTCTTCGGTCTTCAACCGGTAAGTTCCCGAAATCGAACCTTTCAATTCATTCTATGTGCCCTTAGTGGTCCCCACTTGTTTCGCGTACTTTTATTTTTATTTCGTTTGCTTTCCGTACCCCCTTTTTGCCGTGCTTTAACCATTTATTTAAGTCGTTTTCTCGCCTAATCAATAATAAAAATGAATTTCCACCGATTGTTTGAGTTGTAATATCGTTTAATCTCTGATAAAATGAAATCCAACCAATCTTTCACGCCGTAACCACGTTTAAAACTAAAAAGAGGAAAAATAATAATAAAATATTAAAAAATATCTTTGAATAAAATAAAAAATTCGTACCCCATTCCGGAAACAGCCTCTTTGCATATGCAAGGGTAAGGCTGCGTACAATATCCCTCCCCCATATCTTTGAATAAAATAATCTAAAAAAAATCAATCGGATGATTTTCTTTGGGATTTTTCTTAATTGAATTGACTATTAACCAAAGTGAAACAAAGGCTAAAATCAATAGCTTTGTCCATAAAAATCACCTAAAAACCATTTTAAGGTCCGAACGCCTTGAATGGTCCTCTTTGCTTTTATTGGTTAAACGTGGACTTTCGAAAGCCTAAAGTCAACACATAACTTTGTCACTACTTTCAAAAAACCAAGAGATCATTAATGGTCCAATGCCTTAATGTTTTCTCTCCTTTCAAAAGAATCAAAAGATCATTTAAATGGTCCAATGCCATAAACGACTTTTTGTTTGGTCAAAATATATCTTGCAAAAAAAGATAAAAACAACTTAACCAACGTTCAGTTCTAAAAGAATTATGTAGGTCTGATTTCCTCATCGCAATTAAGGATACGAGGAGCGAGGGAAACACCTTTGTCGACCACAAAAAGATAAAAAACATAAAAAGCATAAAAACACAAAAAGACATAAAAAAGGGAAAATGAAACATTTTGAAGTCATACTTGCACACTTGATTAAAGGCTGCCGTCCTTTGTGACGGACGTGTGGGGTGCTAATACCTTCCCCGTGCGTAAATACAACTCCCGAACCTTTCACACTTAAAGTTCATAGACCACACCTTTTCAGTTTTTCCGACATTTTCCTCGAATAAATGTTGGTGGCGACTCCGTGCATTTTCCTCCCATGGATGACACACCCGTGAGCCCCGCGTTGACCTCATGCCGAAGGGTAGGTTGCGACAAAATGTTTTATCCTCTCAAAAGATTATGAGAGTTTTTTCTTGTCCAAAAATTTCTTATCCTCTCAAAAGATGATGAGAGTTTTCATTGCCCAAAAAGTTATATCTTCTCAAGAGATTAAAAGAGTTTTTGATTGCCCAAAAATTTTTATTCTCTCAAATGATTATGAGAGTTTTTCACTAAGTTCAAAGTTCTTATCCTCTCAAATACAAATCATCTTATCTTCACAATTCCTTGGCCAAACACTTGTGACATTCAATAAGGAATTGAGCGCTTCATTGTAACATCTGTCTCTTTCAAGAGAGATCATTTCTTCTTCCTCTCTTTCTGATCAAAGTGCTAAGAGACTGAGAGTCTCTTGTTGTAAGGCATCTGAACACAAAGGAAGGAATGTCCTTGTGTGTTTCAGAAGGTGTAAAGGATTACGAGATAGTGGAACTCCCAAGCGGATTTCTTGGGGATTGGACGTAGGCAACAAACTTTGCCGAACCAGTTTAAAAACTGTGTTTTCACTTTCTCTTCCCTTAAACTCTTTTATTTATTGTTGCTTATTATTTCTATTCAGTAAGTTTAATTTGAATTATTATTTAGGAATTCATTTGAAAAGGAATCTTGGGACTTGGCTTAAAATCAAAGTAGAATTTTTAATTGGGGAACAATTTGTAATATCTTAATTCAACCCCCCCTTCTTAAAATTTTTGAGGCTACATGTCTAACAAGTGGTATCAGAGCTTCTTTCTTGTATAAATTTTAGAAGCTTCATGAATAATAGCCTCAACAAACTTCTTATTCCCAGAAGGAAATTCAATAAATAGGCCTCCTTTTTTTTTAATGGAGAGGGTTACCACTTCTGGAAAACCCGAATGCAAATCTTCAATGAGGCAATATACTTAAATATTTGGGAAGCCATAGAAATAGGAACTTATGTACCCACCATGGTGGCTGGAAATACAACAACAGAAAATCCTAGGGAAATTGAAGTGAGGAAGAAAGAAGACAAGTACAATATAACTTAAAATCTATTCATGGAAGAATCTATTCATGTTTCATTTGATGAGTCTAATGCTATTCCTCGAAGAAAGGATATTTTAAATGATATTGCAGAATCTTTATAACAAATGCATATTCATGGACAAGATTCTAAAGGAAAAGGAAAAGGAAGCAATGAGAATTCATAAGTTGATGAAACCAAAACAAATGATGATCTTCCAAGAGAATTGAAAGCTTCTAGAGATCATCCCCTTCACAACATCATTGGTGATATCTCAAAAGGGGTAACAACTAGACATTCTCTTAAAAGATATATGGGATAATATGGCTTTTGTTTTAATGATTGATTGACTTTGATTATAAATTGTTTGACTATGTTTGATTGAGTTTTAATGCTTGTTTTCTGCTTAAGTTTTTTATTGTCTTTGATAATTGTTTTTTTATGTTTTGATGATTACTCTTGATTGTGTGTTTGATTGATCTTGATTGATTGTGTTTTTGATTGATATTTTATTGTGCTTGTCTTTTTTATTAATATTGAATGATTGTTAGTATATTTGATTTGATGTGCTTGATTAAAATGAGTGTTGTGTTACTGTGAATAATTATGTTTGACTTGCTTGATTTATTTTTTAATAATTGATTGTTGAAGTTTAATGAAGTTTCTAGACTTAGAAATAAGTATTTCTAGGAGAAAAGGCTTGATATAGTACTATGGTAATCGATTACCACTCTGTGTAATCGATTACACAAGAACAACCTTCCTGTAATCGATTATAGTGGCCATGTAATCGATTACCAATAGGGTGTTTGTTCTAGTAAATGATTACCAACCCTTGTAATCGATTACCAAATGTGTCTCCCTATAAATATGAACCTTCAATAGCTGCATTTTCATGATTTCTTCCCTCGACAGCGATTTCTCTTCTCCAATCTTCAAACTTCCATATCTCCTTCATTTCTCAACCAATTCACCTCCCACAAAGCCCATTTTTCATCATTTTCAATTCTCTTTTATTTCAACCGATTAAAATCTTCAGAAAACACATCAAATGGAAGAATCATCCAAGAAGCGCAAGGGTTCATCCACCTCCGCTACGGCAACAGGAACTCGACGTCATGAAGCCACCGGAGCACCCTCGACATCAATTTCACCATCATTGTCATCATCCACACTATTCTCATCGGACGAACAACGTCTATGGTACTCATCTCTCTTTTCCTCTAGGCAAATTCTTGATTCGAAGTACCTAGACCTAAAATTTTTTTATGGTGAAACATTTGATTGTTATCAATTGTTACAAAACTCTGGGTTGATTCCCTTTATGTCTTTGAAACTACCTTACTATCCTAAACTTGTACGAGTCTTTTACTCAAATTTGAAAATTCAGGATGGAACTTTGATTTTTGAGGTGCATGGTATCCCTATGATTATTGATGAGTCTGTCTTTTTTTTATTAACCTAGTTACCTAGTCAAGGTGCACCTTTTGAGGGCACAATTGTTGACGACTGGAAGTTTGATTACTCCAGTCATGATGCCCGTCGTATGGTCTGCATTGACGAGGTGGATATGACCGGTAGACTACTTGCCGAGTCATTGACATTTGATTGTCGCATCATGCACTATAACATTGTTAGAATTTTGATGCCTCGTTCTTCTAATCTAGCTCAAGCCGTTGAGGAGGACTTGATTCTGATGTGGGCTTTCTTGACCGGTCGTCAAATCAACGGGGCCCATTTGATTCATTACCGCATAAGGCATTACGGTCTAGTGCACCTCTACCTTACCCTATGCTTGTGACTTTATTTCTTTGACATTTTGAAATTCCCTTGAATTATGAGCCTTTCATTCAAGTTAAATGATCCTTTTCTATTGGTGCTGGAGCGGTCACCTCTTTTGGCTACCACAAGGAGTTGGATGGCTCTTGGGTGAAGAAAGATGCACCACCACAGGCTAAAGATTAGCGTACACCTTCTCCTCCACGACATGATTCTTTTGCGCTTTTGAATGACCTTCTCATGGAGTTACAAGGATTTCGAATCACGCTTTGACGCGATGGACCTCCGCATTGACCAGCTTGTAGATGACATGAACTTCATTCGCCATTGTTTTGATCCGCCAGCAGATCCTTAGTTCTATTTTATTATGTTTAAATTTTCTGCATTGTTGTTATAATTTCTGAGCCGTGTATTTGGCTAAGTTTTCTGACTTATGGCTTGGTTTGTTTGTGATTTCTGAATTAGTTATCTTGTTTGTATTTGCTTGGTTCTGATTATATCTGCACTTTATCTGAATGATAGATTGCTCTGATATTATGTTTGGTTCTGTGTTCTCTTCCTGGATAAATTATATTTGTTCTTCTGGGCACATTGGCTTTTTGATGTTGCCAAAAGGGGAGAGAAACAAGTTAGAGAAATCAAGAAAGATAAAGTCTCAGATTTCAGAAAAATTAGGCATAATCTCCAAAAGAAAGGGGGAGCTTGGAATGAGTGAACGAACAAATAGAATTTGTATATGCTTTTTTTATTCCAGGTTTTGTCATCATCAAAAAGGGGGAGATTGTAGAAGCAAGGCTTCAAGAATATTTTGGTTATGCCAATAGTAAAGCATATCCAAGACAATTCAAGAAGATTTTGATGATTCCAATAGTCAAGCATATCCATGACAACTCAAGAAGATTTTAATTTCAAGAAAGATTTGTCTTCATGGATAATTCAAGTAAGCATCCAAGTAATCCAAGATATTCCAGTTAGATTGACTAGATAGATTCTTAAGTTAGATTTGAAAGCACAAAGATTTGGCCAAGTTATTCTTCTTTCAAAACAAATGATTTTAAATTTTTCTCTCTGGTAATCGATTAACAGAGACTGTAATCGATTACCAGAAGCACAAAAGCTTTCTGAAAATCATTTCAAACATTTTTCAAAGGTTTTCAAAATGTGTAATTGATTACCAACATATTGTAATCGATTACCAAACACTCTGAAAGTTGGAAATTCAAATTTTAAATTAAGAGTCACAGCTGTTCAAGAAAAATAACTGTGTAATCAATTACACCAAGATTGTAATCAATTACCAGTGAGTAGTTTCGAAAAAATATTCCCAACAGTCACAACTTTTCATTTGAATTTTGAATGGCCATCAAAGGCCTATAAATTAGTGACTTGGGAACAAAATTGGTAGAGAGATTTGCTTGATTAAAATGTTTTATCCTCTCAAAAGATCATGAGAGTTTTTGCTTGTCCAAAAATGTCTTATCCTCTCAAAAGATGATGAGAGTTTTCATTGCCCAGAAAGTTATATCCTCTCAAGAGATTAAGAGAGTTTTTGATTGCCTAAAAAGTTTTCCTCTCTCAAATGATTAAGAGAGTTTTTCACTAAGTTCAAAGTTCTTATCCTCTCAAATAAAAATCTTCTTATCTTCACAATTCCTTGGCCAAACACTTGTGACATTCAATAAGGAATTGAGCGCTTCATTGTAACATCTGTCTCTTTTAAGAGAGATCATTTCTTCTTCCTCTCTTTCTGATCAAAGGGCTAAGAGACTGAAAGTCTCTTGTTGTAAGGCATCTGAACACAAAGGAAGGGATGCCCTTGTATGCTTCAGAAGGTGTAAAGGATTATGAGATAATGAAACTCCCAAGCGGATTTCTTAGGGACTGGACGTAGGCAACGGACTTTGCCAAACCAGTATAAAAACTGTGTTTTCACTTTCTCTTCCCTTAAACTCTTTTATTTATTGTTGCTTATTATTTCTATTCAGTAAGTTTAATTTGAATTATTATTTAGGAATTCATTTTAAAAGGAATCTTGGGACTTGGCTTAAATTCAAAGTAGAATTTTTAATTGGGGAACAATTTGTAATATCTTTAATTCAACCCCTCCTTCTTAAGATTTATGAGGTCACATGTCTAACACAGACGCGCTAAGCATATGGGTCTTTAAAACTCAAACGTCATATGGACTCGCTAAGCGCGGCTGTGCGCTAAGCAAGCCATACGAAACTGCTAAAAATACTAAGGCACAATTGCCTTAGGTAGTTACCATTTCACTCTTACAAAGCTTTTTTCTCACTCTTTGCATTCATTTGCATTTTGTTCACATTCTGTAGTGCCTGCATCTGCTTCCTTTTCACAACTAGTTTCAACAATCCAAGTAAGCTTCTTGACCTTGTTTTCATTTTCATTTTTAGTTTTGAACTCTAAGTTAGTCAAAATAGTTAGTGTTAAGTTGAATTTCTGTTAATACTTAGTTCTGTTAGTCTAGTTGTTAGTTAGAGTAGAGTTAGGGTTTTATCCTGGTTGCAATGTGCTTGTTTTGATTAGGGTTAGATGGCCTAATAGGGGCCTAAGGGAAGGGCTGAGAAAGCCCCTGTTTTTCTGGAATCACGATGAGTGCGCTAAGCGAGTTCATTTTTTCAAATGAACATCTGGATTTCCAGATGAAGACGATAAGCACGACCTATTGTGTTAAGCGTGTTCATATTATCTATTGAAGTTAACTGTTGAACTCGCTAAGTGCAACTGTGCGCTAAGCGAGTGCTGTCTATCAGACACTTCAAATTTCTTGGAGTTGGGCTTAGCGAGTCTGCTCGCTAAGCCTGTGTTGTCCAGTAGAGTAGTCGCGCTAAACGCGCCTTGCAACGCTAAGAGCTAATCCCTCTCTGCCTTTACAAATTATGGAATTGGGCTTAGCGAGCTTGCTCGCTAAGCCTATTCTGTAGAAAAAAGTTTTTCTGTGTTCAACCACTAAGCATGTGGCTATCGCGCTTAGCTCATGAATAAAATTTCATAAGGCGCGCTAAGCACCCAGCCTTAATTTCAGTTTTATTTTCTGCTTTTCACTTTGAATAAATCTTGTCTTATGATTCTTTTGTTTTGTAGATGGCTTCTCGTAAGAGAAAAGCACCAGCTTCAGTGTCCCAGGCTAGGTATGATAAATCAAGATTTGTATCCCAAGATGCCTGGGACCACTACGCAGACAATGTCCTTGGCCGGAAGATCGTTTCGCAAAGGAATGTGAAGCTGTACATTACAAATTTGATGAATTCAGGAGAGAAATTGATGGGAATAATTGGCATAAGGAGCTCACTAACTTCTCTGAAGGGAGCATTGATGTGGCATTAGTGAAGGAATTCTATGCCAACCTTTATGACCTTGAAGAAAAATCACCAAAGCAGGTGAGGGTGCGAGGGAACCTAATTAAATTTGATGATGACGCCCTCGACACCTTTTTAAACACACTAGTGGTCATCGAGGAAGGGGAGAGCTCACCCTCTTACTTCAAGTTCTGTAGGTTAAGGCCAGATCCTCAAGAGCTTGCACCTCGTCTATGTATCCCTGGGAGGGGATTTGAGCTGAATGCAAATGAGCTACTTCTTAAGATTTTGAGGAAGAATCTTACTACTCTGGCCCAGACCTGGAGTGTTATATCTTTTTCTAACTTAGCCCCGACATCTCATACTTCATATATTACTTTGGATAGGGCTAAGTTAATCTACGGGCTTGTAATGTAGATGAATATGAACTTGGGATCCCTCATCTCAAGTCAGATTTCTCTCATTGCACATCATGACTCCTTGAGGCTAGGTTTTCCATCCCTTATTACTGCTTTATGCAAGGCCCGAGGAGTCACATCTGATTCTCTGACCTTTGAATTCCTGAGCCCAATAAAAAGAATTGTTGGAACCTGGATGACCCTTCGGTCACTTTTTGGGGAACCCACAAATCTAGGGCCAGAGGATCTAAGGCACCATTTACTTCAGCTCCCCCTACCCCAGCTCCTTCTACCTCTCCTATTCTTCCCGCACCAGCAACTCCAATTCTTCTGGATCCTTCTTCTTAGAGCTTCGAGCCATTCTTTTCTATGCTGTAGAGCCTACATCAGGGCCAGCTCCTGATCGTGCAAAGCTTACAGAATGTGGTCCATTAGCGGCCGGTAATGAACGTTGAAGAATTTATTTAGCAGGTGGCCTGGCCAGGAGTCCAGCCTTCTCCTTTGGGAGGGGGTGAGGCCTCCGCAGCCCAGGAGCCTCAGCAGGATCAGTAGGAGGACATTCCAGAGGTCACAGAGCATACACCTCTTGAGTTGCTCTCTTTAGAGTCTGATCCAGTTATTGTATAGGTTCAGGAGGATGTTACAACATCAGAGCCCTCTCTATCAGAGCCTTTTATTTTTTAGGCTGATCCAGCTATATCTCCTTAGCCTAAGCCATTTGCACCAACGCTAGACCTGCCTCTTTCTCAGGATTCATCATCTGCACCAGCACTGGACCTGAATGAGCATGCACAGGATCATTGACAAGATCAGGATTTTTATTTCCCTACATTTTGAACAGTTTATTATTATTATGTCTTTAGTTTATTTTATAATTTAGATTTATGTTTCAGCTTTTAAATTTTAGTTTATGGTTATTGGTTGTTTGGTAGCTTGTATAAAGTGTGATTGAACAGTGCATTGATATTATCAAGTGGTTTGATGCTTTATTTTGAAATTCAGTCACATGACATGCGCTGAGCTTGGCTAAAGACAACCATCGCGCTTAGCGATAGGATCTTGCGCTTAGCATGCGGCCTTGATTCTTGCTCTTCAAGATTCTTCTGTCGCACTAAAGCTGCACTTAGCGGTGGATGCACGCTAAGCCCAAATGGTTAGCCGAGCACAACTGCTCCCTTTAGCACTTCAAGATTTTAGCCTCTTTTGACTTGAAATTGTGCAAATTTTATCATTAAATCACATTGAAAATACTCTAGAGACAACTATAACAATAAAACAAGATTTATTTACAAATCCCTACAAAATAACTATAAATTGGGGAAACTATACAAGTTTTGGAAAATGTTTTCTATACAAAAGTTAGTTGTATAGGATGACTAACACTTAGCAAGACCAAACCGCTAAGTGAGACAACAGTGGCTTAATGCATGAGGATAAGCCTAAAGAGAGTTCTACCACACCATCACGCACTTAGCGCGTATGCAGCTTGCAAAGCGAGGCGGTTGTCTCTTCTGCACTAAGCGCAAGATTGGCGCTAAGCCAAATATCACTTACTCGCACTAAGTGCGCCTCCGAGGTCAGAAAGCCCTTTTTAAGCCTGATTTGCACAGAAAAAAAGAGGGTGCGTGACGACGTGAAAGAGGTCTGAATTGACTACAAATTATGTGCAAAGAACAGAGGAAAAGCTGGGCAAGGAAGCAAAGGTCCTAACTTTTAGGTAGATTCTAGGTTTTAGAGTTATTTTCTATGTTCTTAGAGGTGGAGTAGACATCCTCAGTGCTTTGTAATCTGGTATTTTCTTTTGAAACCCTTCTCCTATTTGTGAAAGCTGCTCCCTTGTAATGGAGGGCTAAAATCCTTTATTGGGAATTTCTACTGAGTACTCGATGTAAATATTTTTATTATCTATTCGAGGTTATTTTCATGTGTTCAATGTTTCTATCTAAGCTTATTGTATGCATGCTTGTGGTTTGATCACGCATTGGTGTGTGCTTTTAGGAACTTTAGCATTGACAAATGTACTATTTCCTTGGAACTTGATAGAGCAGGGCTAGATAGCTGTAGTGCTAGAAATAGTGTGCAGGGTTCTAGTTTTTATTATGATGTGCTTATAATGCTGTTTAAATTAGGCTAAGTTCAACAAGAGACATCTGCGAACGAAGCTTAGTTTAAATTAGTCGAAACTCATAAGACATCGGTGTTGGTATTTTTGTCCTCATCATAGAACATAGGAATAATTTCAAATAGAGAAAACCCTAATTGCATCAAGTATCTCAGTGGAAGGACCCAACGCTTTTACTTATTTATTTTCACACTCAATTGTTCACGTTTACTGTTTCTTTGATTACCCAGCTCGAATGCTCTTGAGGAGCTTCGTCATGTGTCATGGCGACTTGCTCTTCGCTTCTCAAGCCCGCACTTACGAAGCTCTCGCTGATGTGACAAGGAGGGGCCTCTCTCACTTGTGGCCTTAGTTGCGAGCCCATGCCTCTGTTCCTCCTTTCTAAGACGCTTCTTCTCACATCAGTCTGCGTGGGCTTATAGCCTAGCCCAAACTTCCCACGGTTTTCCTTGATGTCTACTAAGTTGGCCATGCCATCATTATTCTTCCCCAAGCCCATTCCAGGCTCATAACCATGCCCCAACATCACACGGGTCATCATCATTGCAACATCAGACATGCGAGGCCCCATCGGAAGGGATTCTACAGAAGCGTTGCTTACCACCTCAAAAGACTGAAAAGCCATTTCCAAGGACTTTTCTGCGACCTCAACATATGGCATAGAAGAAGGGTAGGTTACCAGAATATCTTCCTCCCCCAAAACAATGACAAAGTGGCCCTCTACCAAGAACTTCAGTTTTTGGTGAAGCGTCGAAGGGACAACTCCCACCGAGTGAATCCATGGTCGACCCAACAAGGAACTGTAGGCTGGGTTGATATCCATCACTTGAAAGGTAACCTGACATGTGTGGGATCTTATCTGAATTGTGATATTAATCTCCCCTCTTACTTCCAGACAACTACCGTCAAAAGCACGGACCATCATGGATCTTGGTCTCAGGTGAGAAGCATTGAATGGTAGTTTCTCCAATGTGCTTTTGGGCATCACGTTTAGGCTCGAGCCATTGTCAATGAGCACCTTGGCCATGATGTGATCCATGCACTTGACAGATACATGTAGAGCCCTATTATGTCCTCGCCCCTCGACAGGAATCTCCTCCTCAGCGAAGGAAAGGTAGTTATTGGCTGTGATATTGTTAACAATCCCCTCGAAGCCTTCTACAAGGATATCCTGGGCCACGTGGGCCTCATTCAAAACTTTAACTTGCAATGCCCAGTGAGGTTCAAAACTCATAAGCAGCTCTAACAGAGAGACCCTAGCTGGAGTCTTGTTGAGTTGTTTGATTATTTTGAACTCACTCTTTTGGATTATGCGGAGGAACTTGTTGGCCTCCTCCAAGGATACCTCTTTTTCACCGAAGCCTTCCCTTTTTTCAGCGAACCACCCCGCCGGAACATCCTCGTCCGGAGTGGGGCTTGCTTCGTTGGTCTCCTCTGCGACCACCTTTGCTTTTCCTTTGGCATTCACGGGCCGTACCGGCATGTCAGGTGCCGCAAAGATGCGACCGCTGCAGGTCACGCCGCTTAGTCCAGTGATATTGGTCACTTTGGCAGAAAGTGAGTCAATGCTGGCGGCCCCCTTCTTCCTCTCGCTTGGCTTCTAATGGGCATACCTCGACGGGACTACCTTAGTGCTCTTATACGGGAAGGGAACAGGTTTACCACCTGACAAAGTCGAAGGGCCTCGGTGCTTTTGGGGAGCAGCATCTCAGGTGAAATGTATTACCAAAGGCTTAGATTTCCTAGGACTTTCCTTGTCTGCTGATTGCATGCAGACGTGTTGCTTTTTCATGCCCTCTTCACCGATCTCTAGTCGGCCTTGGTCTATCATCCGCTGCAACAGCTCCTCCACTACTAAACATGTTTTCATATCATGCGGTGCAGCCGGATGCATTAAGCAAGGATCCCCCTTATGCCCACTGAGAGGAACCACGCTCGCCTCTTGCAGGGCTTCAAAAATAAACCTCCTAGAGGTCATTACATCCTTTAAATGATTAGGCTTTTGCAGTTTATCCACCTCAATTGCATTTACATCCGATCCTCCATGGTTGGCGAGCGGGTTCATCTTCACATTTGGCTCGTCTTCTTGGAACGTCAACCATCCCGCCTCGATCAAGCTCTGGACCTTGTGCTTGAGGGCCATGCATTGCTCAACCAAATGCCCCGGAGTTCCCCCATGATACGCGTAGGTCGCGTTGGGGTTGTTCCACTTTGGGAAGGGAGACTGGTAAATCCTTCCAGGGGTCACCACTGCCAACTGGTTGGCAATTAGCGCCGGTATTAGGTCCCCATATGACATTGGGATTGGGGTGAACTCCAGAAGCTTCTTTACTGAAGGGTTTCTTCTCATGTTGGAATTCATGCTAGGATTGGCATCGTTGGTGGGACGAGGTTGCGACAGAGTCGAAGTCTGAGTAGGGGCCCTCTACGATGGTGCAAACGTCCTTGGCTGGACGGGAGCTGAGTGTTAGTCGACTTATACGACTAACTTTTGTATAGAAAATTTTTACAAAATGTATATATTTTCCTTAACTTATGGTTCTTTTTGTAGGATTGTAAATAAATTTTGCTTTGTTTTTATCTATGCTCAATAGAAGCCTTGTGTATGGAATTAATGTCAATTTCTCTTCAATTTCAGGCAAAAAGGAGTTATTTTGAAGAAGTGATAAAGTTGATATCTCGCTAAGAGAGCTCAATGCGCTTAGCGAGTGTCATCCGCTAAGCGAGGCATCGACGCGCTTAGTGGATGGGTGGAATCTGGAAGGGAATCTGTCAGGCAGGCACACGCTCAGCCCATCATCAGCTCACTCAACGAGTCATTTCTCACCTTCCAGGCTTAGCGCGAGTTTGGCGCTGAGCAAAAGTTCACTTACTCGCGCTAAGCGCGACGTCGAGGTCAATGAGCCCTTTTTAAGTCTGGAATAGCAGAAAAGAAATATAGGTCTGGAGAGAGCGCTGAATAACTGTCAGAGCTTAAAGAGTGAAATACACAGAGGCAAAGAATAGAGCAAAGAAGCCAAGTTTTCATCTTTTAGGAAGATTTGTGAGTTTTTGAGCAATTGTGAGGTTCCTAGAGGTGGAGGAGACATCCTCACTCCTTTGTAATCAAGCAATTTCTCTTAAATCCTCTTCTTCATTGTAAATGGAGCTTCCTTGCTATGGAAGGCTAAACCCTCAGTTGGGGATTCTTGCTGAGTAATTGATGTAAACTCTCTCCTTAGAACTTAGAACTTGATATAGCAGGATTAGGTTACCGTATGTCTGGACACGGAGTGCGGTAATTTAGTTTTTATTATGTTGTGATCATAAAGTTGTTCAATTAAGCTAAGTTCAACAAGAGACATCTACGAACGAAGTTTAATTAGAATTAGGCTAAACTCACGAGACATCGGTGTTTAGTACTTGAGCCTTCAGCATAGAACACAAAAACATCTTTAATTAGAGAAACATCCTTAATTGCATCAATTTGCTCAGTAAGAGGACCTAATGCCTTTAGATATCTATTTTCACACTTACTTGCTCATGTTTATTGCTTTGTAATTATAATAGAACATACTTTTACTTTCATTCACAATCATGATTTCTATTTGCAAATGCTTGCTTATTGAACAAACCTTTACCAAATAAACAAGTTCCCTAAGTTTGATACTCAGTTCACACCATTTTAATTATTTACTTGATGACTCAGTGCACTTGCTGGTAGATTTCGCATCCACACAAACAAGTAGTATCCATGTCCAATCAAAAGAGCACAAAGTCAGCCATCAAGAATCTAGAAGTCCAGGTGGGACAATTGGCAAAACAATTGGCAGACCGACCGTCAAGCAGCTTTGGAGCCAACACAGAGAAGAATCCGAAGGAGGAGTGCAAGGTTGTTATGACTAGAAGCAAAATGGCGAGCATGAAAGAAGGTGAGAAGAGGATAGGTGAAGAAAAACAACAACTGGTGACTGAACCAGAAATTGACCCAGTGGTAGAACCTTTGAGTGAGATTGAGGAAGAAGTGGAAGCAGAAGATGATCAACAGAAGGAGATAGCAATAATTGTGAGTGAAAAAGAAATAAGTGAGAAGGAAAAGAAAGAAAAAGAAAAAGAAAGAGAGAAAGAAAAAGAAAATGAAAAAAATGAAAAAAAAATAATGAGAAAAAAGAAGAGAAGAAAAAGACCAAGAGTGAGCTGGCTAGAGAAAAGAGAAAGGAGGCAAGTCCAAGCAAAAGGGAGGATGTGCCATATCCATTGGTACCAACAAAGAAAGACAAGGAACGACATCTGGCTCATTTCCTTGATATCTTTAAGAAATTGGAGATTACTATGCCCTTTGGAGAAGCTCTTCTACAAATGCCTCTGTACTCTAAGTTTTTAAAAGATATGCTTACACGGAAGAATAAGTACATTCACAGTGAAAACATAATCGTGGAAGGAAACTACAGTGTTGTAATTCAAAGGATTCTTCCACCTAAGCACAAAGATCCTGGGAGTGTGACTATTCCGTGTTCAATTGGTGAAGTTTCTATTGGAAAGGCTCTTATTGATTCGGGAGCCAGTATTAATTTGATGCTAGTTTCCATGTGTCGGAGGCTTGGAGAGTTGGAGATAATGTAGACTAGGATGACTTTACAATTAGCAGATCGCTCCATCACCAGACATTATGGAGTGATAGAGGATGTTTTGGTTTGAGTCAAACACCTTATCTTTCCTGCTGACTTTGTGGTAATGGACATAGATGAAGATACATATATTCCCTTAGTTTTGGGACGTCCATTTATGGCTACTACAAGCAGTGTAGTAGACATGGGAAAGAAGAATCTAGAAATGGGTATTGAAGACCAAAACATTAGCTTTGAGCTATTTGATGAAGAAAGGAAATTGCTAGACCAGAATGTTTGTCTAGAGGTGAAGGAGAGCGAAGAGAAGGTTCTGAAGGAGAGAACCAAGATTGATCCGGGCTGAAAAAGACTTTTGCGTCAAGCTAATGACGTTAAAAAAGCGCCTACTGAGAGGCAACCAAGCCCTTTGCAATTCTATTTTTCTTACATTTAGTTAAGTTTGATTGCTTGTGATTGTTTGAATTCAACATTTTTAGTATTGGAAAAGGGGTTAAAAATCTTTTGTGAAGTTGTGGACAGAAAAATAACTTGAAAAAAATTTTGTTGTCCACTCGCTAAGTGCACTCTTCGCGCTAAGCACCATCTTCTTCATGCGCTAAGCGATCTGTTGTTCGCGCTAAGTGCATTGACCCCTAATCATTGGCTGTATGGTCCCGCTAAGTGCGTGACTTGTGTGCTAATCCCAATAATCTCTCTATCCATTTAATTTTTGGAATTGGGCTAAGGGAGTTATCTCTCTAAGCGTGCAAGTCTGGTCTCACTAAGTGCGCTCATGCACTAAGCGCTATTCTTCTCTATCTGATTAATTTTGAGAATTGGGCTAAGCGAGTGCTCTCGCTAAGCCCAATTCTTTCTCTTTTTGGAATAGCACTAAGCGAGATGGACACGCTAAGCGTGGGCCACTACTACATTTAAGGAGTATTTTATTCGCTAAGCGCGGCCTAGGCCCGCTAAGCGAGAGTTACAGGACCAATCAGAGCTGCGGAACTTGCCCAGCGCGTACCTTCGCACTAAGCCCAAAAACTTCACTGGAATTTCATAATTTTGTATTGGGCTTAGCGAGCAGATCCGCTAAGCACATGAGCTTTAAAACTCAAGCGTCATGTTGACTCGCTTAGCGAGTCCATGCGCTAAGCGAGTCATTTGAAACTGCCAACAAATAAGGCAACTGCCTGAGGTAGTTACCATTTTACTTCATCTGAGCATTTTCATTCACCCTCTGCACAGTACTTCAACCTCCCTGCATTGCCTGCATTTTTTTCTCCCTCTTTGCACTCATAGTCAGTAGCACAAGTAAGCTTCTTAACTTTGTTCATTTTATTTCTATATTTCAAACTTTAGGTTAGTTATTTTAGTAGTGTTAGGTTGAATTTCTGTTAATACTTAGTTCTATTAGGTTATTTGTTCGTTAGACTTGAATCAGGGATTTATTGTGGATACAATGTGCTTGTTTTGATTAGGGTTAAATGGCCTTATAGGGGCCTAAGTGGAGGGATGAGAAGCCCCTGCTTTTTCTGGAAATCGCGATGAGCGCGCTAAGCGTCTTGCTGCGCTAAGCGAGTTCATCATTTTCATTGAACATCTGGATTTCCAGATGAACTCGCTAAGCGTGGCCCTGTCCCGCTAAGCGCGTTCATCTTCTTTGATTGAAAGTTCAATTGCTTATGAACTCGCTAAGCACGTCTGTGCGTTAAGGGAGTAATGTGTTCTCAGACACTTAGAATTTTTTGGTTTTGTTGTGCGCTAAGCGTGCCCTGTAATGCTAAGCGCAATTATCTCTCTATTTTTCAAATTTTTGGAATTAGGCTTAGCAAGCTTGCTCGCTAAGCCAGTGCTGTTCAGTAGAGTAGTCGCGCTAAGCGCAAATCCTTATCTGTTTTGAAAATTTGTGGAATTGGGCATAGCGAGCCTGCTCGCTAGGCCAATTCTGCAGAAAAAAATGGATTTGTGTTCACTCGCTAAGTGTGTGGTAGCCACACGCTTAGCGCATAAGTCATTTTTCCTAAGGCACGTTAAGCGAGTCACTTGCGCTAAGCGCCTAGTCTGATTTTCAATTTTGTTTTATGCTTTTTAATTTGAATAAATTCTTGTCTAATCTTATGTTTTGATTCTTTTGTATTGCAGATGGCTTCCCGTATGAGGAAAGCCATAACTTTAGTGTCTCAGACCGGTTATGATAGATCAAGATTTGTATCACAGGAGGCCTGGGACCGTTACTCAGATAATGTGTTTGCCAGGAACATTCTGCCAAAAGGAAATGTCAAGCTGTATATCGCTGAGTTTGATGATTTTAGAAGAGAATGGATTAGAAGAAACTGGCATAAACAACTGACCATCTTGACTGAGGGAAGCATTGATGTGGCAATTGTGAAGGAAATCTATGCAAATCTATATGTCCCTGAGGACAAGTTTCCCAAGCAAGTTAGGGTTCAAGGGCACCTAATAAACTTTGATGATGATTCCCTCAACACCTTCTTGGAGACTCCAGTGGTCGTGGAGCAAGGGGAGAGCTTGCCCTCTTATTCCAGATTTGCTAGACTGAGGCTTGATCCTCAGGAGCTTGCAGCTCGGTTGTGTATCCCTAGGAGGGGATTTGTTTTTAATGTCAAGGGTCTACCGTGGAAGCTCTTGAGGAAAGATATTACCACTCTCGCCCAAACCTAGAGTGTTCTATCTTATTCTAACTTGGCCCTAACATCCCATACTTTTGATCTTAATCTGGATAGGGCCAAGTTAGTCTACAGGCTTGTAATGATGATGAACATGAGCTTAGGATCACTTACTTCTGGTCAGATTTCTAGCCCTGATTACTACCTTGTGCAAGGCCTGAGGAGTCACCTCAGATTCTCTTACCTTTGAGTCACTCAACCCAACCATTAATTTGGCCTATTGGTTGACGGCCGACAAGTGTACCGGATCGCTCAAGTAGTATAAAACGGTAAGTGAATACCGAGTATCGAACTCTTGGGGAACTTGTTTTACTGGGTAAAGCTGTGGTTTAGCAAATAAGCATCTTGTGATAAAAGTTTGGTGTGTGGTATGGACAGGTATCTAAACTAACCTATTCAAAAGCAAGTAAAGGTGAGTAGTGGTGTGTGAAGACAGATAAACAACTTGTTGGTCTTCCTACTGGGTGGACTGATGTTACTAAGGATGTTCTCTACCTAACAATGTTCATGTGTTCTATGTTGTCTCCTGGACTACTAAACCCCGATGTCTCACGCATGTTTAGCCTAATCCTAATCAAGCGTTGTCCTCAGATGTCTCTTGTTGGACTAAACTTAACCAGAACCGCATTAAGGCATAACATACCAAAAACTAAGTTATCGTACCCTGATGTCTCGTGAAAATATGATAAGCTAGCCCCGTCCAATCAAGTTCTAAGGATCAAACCATTTCCCAATGTTGAGTGACCCTAACTAAGAATGTAGTTGTGTGATCAAGGCAAAGGAACACTAGAATGAAGTACTAATAGCACAGTGAACACATAAAACATCATTAGATAAATTTGAAAGTATTTACATCAAGTACCCCATAGGAAGAACCAACTGAGGATTTAGCTCTCCATAGCAGGGAAGCTTCTTTTACAACAACGAAAAGAGAAAATGAAAGACTGAAGAAGTACAAGTAGTGGGGATGTCTCCTCCACCTCTAGAAACCTCACAATCACTCAAAATCTCATCCAAAGCTCCGCAAGATGGCTTCCTCGTCAAGCTCAGCTATCTCTCAGTCTCTCCACGGCCAAAACTAAAACCTAATTCTCTAAAAAGCTCATCCCCTCTCCAAATTTGGGATTTCAGCTTTAAATAGGCAATCTTGTTGGTGGTCGCCTGCTTAGCACGAGATGGCTCGCTTAGCATGCATAAATGGTTTTTGGCTTAGCGCCAGTCTTCTCGCTCAGCCTGGATGATGTAGGCAGTCCGCTTAGCGAGTTGACACTCGCTCAACACTTTTGTACAACTCATCCTTCTTCAAGAGTCTTCTATGCGCTCAGCCAGCGGATGGTGCGCTTAGTGGATTGCTCGCTCAGCGTGTGGAATGGCTTAGCGAATCAACAAATTTTGCACTTACCAGTCTTGCCCATTTTACCAGAAATTGAATTGGAATGATCATTAAATATACAAAATTGGGATACTGAGCACTGATTACCTATATTAACAAAAAGTAATTATAATACTACGAAAAGAACTACAATGGGAGGAGTTGTATACAATTTACAACAGTTTCTTACACAAAAGTTAGTCGTACTAACCGAGTAACAAACTCCCCCAAATTTACAATTTTGCTTGTCCTCAAGCAAATAAAGAACGACTCACTGGTCCCCAAGTGATGAAAACATGCAGTGATTATGTACACAGGTGTGTGGTTCACCTAAAGTATCTCTGGTGTAAATCCTAGTTAGGAAAGTATCTCTGTACCACCTAAAGTCTGCTAAGGTTCTACACTTAAGGTTTGACAATAATTTTGCGGACCTATCTTTCCACAAAGATGGGTCTCCAATGAAGTGTTGGGCTATTGTAAAAATTAATGTATTAACAGCGTTAGGAATCTCTTTATCTTCGTCATTAGTAATGACTTTTCCGTTGAGATCTGTCTTAACTGCGATGTAAATTTTTTATTTTTCTTCATTCGTGAGATAATTATCCCACCAACCTTTTAATTGTCCTGAAAATCCTACCACTAAAATATCTATAATGGTTTCTTCCGAACATTCATGGGAGGTTTGGTAGGCTGTAGCTACCATGGTCATATGTTGGAGTGTATTCATGATGTTATACTCCATCTGTGCATCTATGTTCCACTCATAGATGTTGTTTGCACTAAAACTCTTAAAATTGTTTTCACTTCTTTCTTCTAATAGAAGGTTAGGGACAGTTGGACGTTGATAATATAATTTAGAGGGTTTTTTCCTGTGTTTGGAATTAATTGGATTTATATTCTTTTCTGATACTGATCCTATCTCAGTTGCATTTTTTGAGTTTTGGTCAATATCTTCATTAATAACATTTATTAAATTGGAGGTACTTATTGTTACCATTTTGGATGTATTTTCCGAAGTTTGGGGAGTTTCTGGAATGACCTTAAGTAAACTACCAATTTTGTTTAATAATTCACTATGGTTGTCTCCTACTCCTTTAATTAAGGATTTAGTTTTTCTAAGTTCCCTAATTTTTCGTTTAGCTTTATCACTAATTTTGAAAAGTTTGAACAACGGTTTTTCAATGGGAATACTTGGTGAAGCTTCCTCAACTGATTTATGTTTAGGAACTACCTTAGTTTTAATAGTTTTCCCTAAAACTTCTAAATATTTGTTGGTATAATTTGCCTGTTCCATTAGGCTCTTAATGTCTTTAGATGTTACTTCCTCATTAGCATCTTTTTTTTTAACGGAACGGCCATGACAGGCTTATTGTTACTATCTTTGACATTTGGTAGTTGTCGCAACCTACCCTTCGGCGGGAGGGCGACGCGTGACTCGCGGGATGCGTGTTCCACGAAAGGAATACGCGCGGAGTCCAACCAACGTTTATTTGAGGAAAACATCGGAAAAACCGAAAAAGACGCGATCTACGAACTTTTAAGTGAAAGGTTCGGGAGTTGTATTTACGCACGGGGAAGGTATTAGCACCGCACACGTCCGTCCCAAGGGACGGCAACCTTTAATCGAATGTGCAAACATGACTTTGATTTTTATGTTCCCTTTTATGTCCTTATATCCTTTATACCCTTTTTATATTTTTCCTTTTTTGTGGTCAACAAGGGTGTTTCCCTTTGCTCCTACGTATTCCTCAATTTGCGATGAGGAAATCAGACCTACGTAGTTCTTTCTTATCAAGTGATTCTTTTTTACTTAAGTGGTGATCATTTTAAGGCGTTGGACCTTAAAAATGATCCATTTTACTTAGTGAGAAATTGAAATGACAAACTTCAAAAGCCTATTTTTATGGACGAGCTTGACTAGGCGAGTTGATTTTAGCCTTAGTTTCACTTTAGTTTATTAATCAATTCGATTAAGAATGAGAAATCCCAAAGAGAAAACGTCCGATTGATTTTCCGCTTTATTTTGCTAAACGATTTTTTTTTATTATTATATTATTTTTTACCTCCTTTTTTGATTTCCAACGTGGTTACGGCACGACCGAGCGGTCGGAATTTATTTTAACCGAAGTTAACGGATAATACAATTCAAACGTTCGGTGGAAATTTATTTTATTTTTAAGTTTAGCGAGAAATGACTTAAGTAAAATGGCTTAAGCACGTCAAGAGGGGGTATAAAAAGTAAACAAAACGAGAATAAAAATGCACGAAACACAATGTGGACCACTACGGGTACATAGAATGAATCGAAAAGCTTGGTTCGAGGTACTTACCCGTTGAAGATCGAAGAACGATGAAGAACGAATGAAGAACATCGAAGAACGGTTGAAACCTTTACGAAATTCTTCACGGAAAACGTTACGGAAACGTTTCGGAAGCGCCTCGGCTTAGATTTTCTTCACGGAAACAATTTTTCCAAGCAAATTCGAAAGAGAGAGAAGTGCCTACGGGGCTGAACCCTTTTCTTCTTCACTTCCTCCCCTATTTATAGCAAAATAGGGGAGGTGGTTGCCGCCCAGCTCGCCCAGCTCGCCCAGGCGAGCCAGGTTGCTTCCTCCAGAAGCAACAGCCTTCTGGAGGAATATTCTGGAGGGCCCAAGTGGGCCTGGGTGCTATTTGCACCCCCATTTTTACTCAGTACACCCCCCTCTGCTTTTTTTGGTGATTCTTTTTTCGTAAAGTTACGGAAACTTACGAATTTCGTAACGATACTTGTTTTCTTTCCGTAATGTTACGGAACCTTGCGGATTACATAATCATCCCCTTTTTGACTCACGGAATGTTACGGAACCTCACTTAATTATGCAACGATGCTTCCATTTGATTTCCGGTGTGTCACGGAAACTTACGGATTGTGCATCAATATTTTTTTGGTTTTCCGGCATGTCCTGGAATTTGACAAATTGCCTAATGATGGGTGCCAAGCACCTCACAAGGACCAAAGAAAGGTCGCATGTCATCAAGCAAAGGTCCCCGGACGAAATTAGGGTATGAAAGTTGCCCCTCTTTACTTGTCTTTTATTGGAGATAAAAGGAAAGTAAAGATAAGACACTAATTTCGTTCCTCTCGGTTTGACGAGAGTCGCGGGTGACCATAAAATCTCCACATGCAAATGACTTGTTGTTCCCGGAATTTCACAAATTGCCTAATGATGGGTGCCAAGCACCTCACAAGGACCAAAGAAAGGTCGCATGTCATGAAGCAAAGGTCCCCGGACGAAATCAGGGTATGACACTAATTTCGTTCCTCTCGGTTGACGAGAGTCGCGGGTGACCATAAAATTTCCGCATGTAAATGACTTGTTGTTCCCGGAGGGACAAAAGGTGCAGAAGACTATGTCAGTCTCTGCATGTCATCGGGCCCGCCGCCTCTGGATGACAAAAGGGTGCGGATAACCGTAAGGTATATCCGCGCGTCATCGGGCCCGCCGCCTCTGGATGACACAAGGGTGCAGAATGACCAAATTTTGTCTCTGCGTGTCATCGGGCCCGCTGCCTCTGGATGACACAAGGGTGCAGAATGACCAAATTTTGTCTCTGCGTGTCATCGGGCCCGCCGCCTCTGGATGACAAAAGGGTGCGGATAACCATAAGGTATCTCCGCGTGTCATCGGGCCCGCCACCTCTGGATAACACAAGGGTGCAGAATGACCAAATTTTTTCTCTGCGTGTCATCGGGCCTGCCGCCTCTGGATGACAAAAGGGTGCGGATAACCGTAAGGTATCTCCGCGTGTCATCGGGCCCGCCGCCTCTGGATGACACAAGGGTGTAGAATGAGCAAATTTTGTCTCTGCGTGTCATCGGGCCCGCCACCTCTGGATGACAAAAGGGTGCGGATAACCGTAAGGTATCTCCGCGTGTCATCGGGCCCGCCGCCTCTGGATGACACAAGGGTGCAGAATGACCAAATTTTGTCTCTGCGTGTCATCGGGCCCGCCGCCTCTGGATGACAAAAGGGTGTGGATAGCCGTAAGGTATCTCCGCGTGTCATCGGGCCCGCCGCCTCTGGATGACACAAGGATGCATGTCACATGACCTCAGGGTCAGTATGACAAAGATTATGGGGCGGCCGACAAAAGCAAGGCTCTTGCTCCTATGTATCCTCCAATGAGGAACTCAGACCTACGTAGTTCTAGATAAATTGTGAGACTTGAAAAAGTCTCCACCAGAAGATGCCTACATCTCCGGAAAGGGCACAGATGACCATATTGGCCTCCGCTTATCAATCACACTCGAGGTGCGGATAACCGTAAGGTGTCTCCGCGGGCTACCAGCTCTTGGGTCATGGTAACAGAAAGCAGTGTGGTCGACAAAAGCGAGGCTTTTGCTCCTACGTATCCTCCAATGAGGAACTCAGACCTACGTAGTTCTGGATAACTTGTGAGACTTGAAAAAGTCTCGGTGTTTTCTCCACTAAAATGCAAACATGCTTTAGTAAAGAGACAAATATTCCAACTGATTAGAGCAGCATATGATTTTTTGAGTGAAAAACAACGCGTCTACCGGGGAAGGAGAGTCTGCTGATGAAATCCCCCATAGCCATAAATGAGATTTTGGATGTTAGCATTTCGTTTCTAAATGACCATTTAGAGGAAACACTGGGTTCGACAAAAATAGAAGAAATCCACTCAAAGTGTATCAATCTCGCACAGGTAAGTGTTTCATCCTAATTCCGAACCATAGATATGTCATGACTTGACTTTGCAAATTATTTCCTATCAAATCAAAAATTACATGCGTGATCATGGATCAATAGGACTTCCCTTGGGAATGGGTTCTTTTAGCGGGTTTTTTCGGCTTTTGTGTGTTTTTTTGGCCTTTTCCTTTTCTGTTTTTGTTTTGCGCGAGGCGAGCAAGTCACCGGCGCACAGGATTTTGGTTGGTAATCAAAGGGAGAAGACCACTTTTAGGTCATGGTTTCCTTTCCTTCCTTTTGTTCATTTGGTGACAATTCTGTATTGTTCAGATATTGTCTGGTCAAAAAGACCTTTCTGCATATTTCTTCTAGTTTCTTTGATCAGGAACTTTCTTTCCTTCCTTTTTTACTTTCTCCCATTCTTTGGTTGGGAATTTTCTTTCTTTTCTTTTTTCTTTTTCCCACTCTTTGATTGGGAATTTCCTTTCTTTTCTTTTTTTTGCTTTCTCTTCGATTGGAAATTTTCCTTCTCTTCTTTTTTTGCTTTCTCTTTGATTGGAAATTTTCCTTCTCTTCTTTTTGCTTCCGAGGGTAAGGATTGACATTCTCACCCTGGGTCAAGGTTTATGGTGAGTTAGGATTTTGGCTCAAGGCTTGTAGAATGGCTAGACATGATACATGTCAGGGTTTGGTTTGGTTCAAGGATAAAAGGGATGCCGCACATTATTTCCATGACACAAATGCAAAAATGATGATTTGGAAACTTTATGCAAAACTGGTCATGCATGCACCTATGTGGACACTCAAGTGTCAAATTGTATGGTCATGTGATGCTAGGGCTCAGGATTCATTTCCTCTATTTTAGTCAACCCAATGTTTTCCAAAATATGTTCTTTTATCAATTTGTGCATTCATCCAAGTCCATTTCGGGCGTCCGGGAAAATTTTCACAGCATTCACCCTTCAGGTGTATACACATTTTTTCAAAAACTAGTTATGATCAGTGAATTTTTTCAAAGAAAAGTTGGAAGTCATCTCTTTTCAAAAGCATGTTGGTTTTTCAGCTAGACAACTTATTTTTCTTTTTCTCTTTTTTTTTATCATTTGTTTATTTCTTTTTCTTGTTTGTTTTTTTTTTGTTGTTTTTTTTTTCTTTTTTTTTCATGAGGTATTTTGCTACCTAAACTTGTGTATATTTTTGTGAGGTATTTTTGCTATACACACGCATATCCAAGGTATCTTGCTACCTAAACATACATATATATATTTTGTGAGGTATCTTTTGCTATATACATGCATATCCAAGGTGTTTTGCTACCTAAACATACATATATATATTTTGTGAGGTATCTTTTTGCTACATACATGCATATCTAAGGTATCTTGCTACCTAAACATACATATATATATTTTGTGAGGTAGTTGTTTGCTACCTAATTACATACATGCATATCTAAGGTATTTTTCACTACCTAAACACGCATACATATATTTTGTGAGGTATGACTACCTTCCGAGCTTGTGCTCATTTTATTTAAATTCTTAGGATCATGAGCAACTAGGTGTGTCCCAATATGACTTGAGAAACAAAAGGTGATCAAATAGCAAGCAGAAATTTAAAAGTTACTAGGTTGCCTCCTAGTAGCGCTTCTTTAACGTCTTGAGCTGGACGCCTTATGACTTGTCGGTCACTGACCTAGTACTTTCCTTACCTTTGGCTTTGGACTTGGTCGCCTATTGGTCGACCATGTGGTGTAGGCAATACTCAAACCTTTTTGTGGATGAGCAGAGGTGAACTCTAGAGGTGATGGCGGTGCGTCTGTTGCCCGCTGCCGGCCATCCTCAGGCTGCTGTGGTGTTTCGCCTGCGCCTGCCTGGGGGCGCAGTACTTCTTGATGAAAGCCTGGTTAATAGGGGGCCTGATGACCTTGCTGGGGGCGACAGGCACCCCGTAGAATCGACAGAGACCCGTATTTAGAGCTGGCAACTCCAAGACCCTTTTGGCCTTCTTCGGGTCCACTAGGTGTCTTGCGGGCACAATCCCTGCAAACAATGGATGACATCAGAAATCAGTTGGGGGAGGTGCATACTTACCTATGCCACGACGACATGAACTTGCTGGGGGAACGGGCGCTCTGTAGGGCCGACAGAGGCCCGTAACCAGAGCTGGAAACCCCAGGGCCATGTTGGACTTCTTCAGGTCCACTGGGTGTCTCTGTGGGTGCGATCCCTGCAAACAATATATGGTATCAGAAATCAGTTGAACCATATGCATACTTACCCATGTCGGGACGACACAGACCAACTGATACTTTTGCAGGGGGAGATTGGCATTGCGGTCGCTGGGCAGAATGTTGCTAAGTAGCAATGTCATCTATATCTGTGTAAGAGTGTCATGTTGGTGCGCATGATCCGCACTCGTCTCTTTGCAGCAGCACGGGTAAAATCTTGCCCCGGTATGCATAGTAGCTGTGTGATAGCCTCCCTCTCTGGTTGTGCTCGCACAGTTGGCCCTCCTCCAATATCAGGGGGTGGCCCAGGAACCGTTAAAAGGAAACTACTGGCCCCTTAACCGAGAGTGCAAGTCTCGGTTAAGCATTTAAGGACAGAGGACCTTAAATTCTCTTAAGGTGTAGATGTGGAGCACACTGAAAATGAGGACACGTAGCCCTCTAAAGGTGAGGGCGTGCAGCCCTCTCAGATGAGGATGTGTAGTCCTCTGGAGGTGAGGGCGTGCAGCCCTCTGATGGCGAGGACGTGTAGTCCTCTCAAGGTGAGGGCGTGCAGCCCTCTGAAGGTGAGGACATGCAGTCCTCTGATGGCGAGGGCGTGTAGCCCTCTCAAGGTGAGGGCGTGTAGCCCTACGAAGGTGAGGACATGCAGTCCTCTGATGGCGAGGGCGTGTAGCCCTCTCAAGGCGAGGACGTGTAGTCCTCTGGAGGTGAGAGCGTGCAGCCCTCTGATGTGAGGACGTGTAGTCCTCTCAAGGCGAGGACGTGTAGTTCTCTCAAGGTGAGGGCGTGCAGCCCTCTGTTGCAAGGACGTGTAGTCCTCTAAAGGTGAGGGTGTGTAGCCCTACGAAGGTGAGGAACATGCAGTCCTCTGATGGCGAGGGTAACTAGTACCCAAGGTCCACCCTTATGAGAAAGCAAGAGATCGACTCATCGAGAGGGCCAGTCATCCCAAATCCACAAGATTTGGACATTAGATGTAGGAAATATATCAGTTAACATATTTTTAGGGATGCAAATGCATGCAACCTTTGTCGTGAAATTTGGTAAATGCGGACTTCATATGAAACAATGCAATGTAATGGAAAGTTTGTACAATGTTCATGACATTTTTTTCCCTATTTTGTGATTTTGATTTTGATTTGATTTTTTTTTTTGGAAAACACAAATTGACTGTCCTTTTGAAAGACGTGATAGTCCATGCAACCTTATCCTATCTTTTGCAAATCTCTCCGAGAACTCCCTCAGAGTGTGTGTTCTGTTTGATTTAGTCATTTGACCATTTTGGAGTGACGGGAATGGAGCCGTTTGATGTTTAATCAATCTATTGAAATTCCAGGGCTTGTCTCCCTTTTTTTTTCTTGTTTAAAAACATCGACGGGTGTGAACTTTTGATCTGCCCCTATGTTCACTTAAGGCTCATGCACGATGCCTCTCATTGCCCCAGTGTAAGGCTTTGAGGTACCAATTGTTATCTTTCGTCATGACCTTGTAGCTGGGAACCTATTGGGTGAAAACTTATAATCTGCCCCTAGGTTCGCTTGAGGTTTTTGCATGGTGCCTTTCGTTGCCCCAGTGTAGGGCTTAGAGGTACCAATTGTTGTCTTGTTTCACAACCTCGTAGTGAGGAAGAATGAAAGAAGCAGTTGATTCTTGCAAAAAGAATTTTCCAAGGACGAGAAATAGTTGAAGGATTTTTCAGTTGATGGATTAAGTCAAATGACTCCTATGTAGAAGCAAGATGTTTTGATGTCTTGATGATGCTAAAGGATCAAGTGCTTCTAAGTTTTATTCGAGACAAGAAATCAAGATATATGATCAAGTTGATCTCTAGAATCTTAGGAAGAAGTTTCCAAATTGAAAAACAAAAGGTTTGACCAAAGAATTCTATCATTTCAAATTGAGATTTGCTCTCTAGTAATCGATTACCAGCAGTTGAAAATGTTTTATTTCAAATTTTTAAAACCTGTAATCGTTTACACAAGTCTTGTAATCGATTACCAGAGGGGATTTTCGGAAAATAATTTCCAAGAGTCACATCTATTCAAATGGTTTATGAATGGGCATCAAAGGTGGCTTGGAAGCATGAATTTAAAGAGAGTTTTCATTGCCACAAAGTTTATCCTCTCAAAAGATTAAGAGTTTTTCTGAACTGAATTGTCTTATCTCTCAAAAAGATTCCTTGGTCAACCACTTGCATATTCAATAAGGAATTTTGATTGGTCTTCATTGTACAATCTATCCCTTTTAAGAGAGATTTCTTCTTCTCTTCTTCTTACTTCTGAAAAGGGATTAAGAGACTGAGAGTCTCTTGTTGTAGAGGATTCTTGAACACAAGGGAAGGGTTGTCCCTGTGTGGTTAAGGCTTTGTAAAAGGAGTTTTACAAAGAGAGTGAAAAATCTCAAGTGGGTTGCTTGAGGACTGGACGTAGGTACGGGAAGTGGCCGAATCAGTATAAATCAAGTTTGCATTCCTCTCTTCCCTTAAACTTCTTTTATTTATTGCTATTTATCTTTTTCTTCAAAGAAGTTTATTTTGAACTGTCTTTTGAGTAATTCATGTTAAGGGTGCATTGTTAATCCGAAAAGAGAGAGTGAAAGTTTAATTGGGGAATAGTCTTTGTATCTTAATTCAACCCCCCTTTTTCTTAAGGTAACTGAGGCCATTTGCCCAACATCCTATTCTTGATAACTCACTTCTCTCTAAAAGACAAAATGAGGTCACATGAACGTCTATATTTTTACTTGAAAACATAGTCAATCAAATGCCCTCTCTTCTTTTTTTGTTTTTTTGTTTTTTTTTTTACTTTACTCGTCGTTTTACGACACCCCCACCAACGTGCAAGATGAGTAATCTCTGATTGAACGGTCTTGGAAGTCAACACTCAGGAGCGCAGGTTGCTTGAGCAAACAGACCAATGGCTTACACTCACATTCCGGTGGAAGTTGAATAAGCAAAGATGTGTTCGTGAGAGGATGAGAGAGACAAGGATGTCCATTTTATCCATAACATTTAGCATTGTAACTGTGGTTTATGGCATAAACTTGAAAATCCTGATGAGTCATAACAACAGCTTCCAGAATTGCCCCATGTATGGTGTTGCTTGTCAATGTTATGACTCAACAAGCGATTCTCCTCAAATTTCAGCCAGCCCGTATCAATTAGACTTCACACTTTATGCTTCGGGGTCATACAATGCTCAATGGAATGCCCCAGGGCTCCTCCACGATAAGCACACGTTGCGTTCAAGTCGTATCCTCAGAAAAATGGAGGTTGAGGAACCTTGGTTGGGGTTATGGCTACCATTGAATTATTGAGTGGATATGGGATCAAGTTTAGCATATGACAACGGAATTTGAGGTGAACCCTACAGGCTTTTTGCTGCAAAATTCCTTTTTGTTTGTGTTTTTGGTTTGTGCGAAAGGTGGTCTTCGTCATTGGAAGTGTGGTAGACAGGCTTTGTGGTTGATTTAGGGATGGCCTTTGTGGATAACTGGGTGGTGGGTAAGGAGGAGGTTTGTTATTGGCTGAGTAATGACATTGTTGGGTTGGTGGAAAACTTGGCCGTATAGGAATGGCAGTCACAGCATGGGTTTCTCCCTCTTTCTTACCCTCTTCATTTGCCCCAGTTTTCTCAATCGTCCTAGTAGGATGATCAAATTTGCCTCTTTTCGGACCCACATCGATCCTTTCACTGGCGAAGACCAAATCCGCAAAGCTTTGAGGGTGCGTAGCCCACCATCTTTTCATAGTAGAGTATCGATAATGTGTTTACCATCACGATTATCGTCTCCCTTTCCATCATTGGGGGTACCACCTGGGCCACCAGATCCCTCCACCTTTTGGGCGTGTTCTTTGAAAGATCCGTCCCCCTTTTTGCACATGTTCTATAGTTGCATCCTATCCGAAACCATATCAAAATTGTACTGATACTGCCTAACAAAGGCAACCATTAGGTCCTTCCAAGAATGGACTCGGGAAGGTTCCAAGTTAGTGTACCAGGTAACAGCTACCCCAGTAAGACTTTCTTGGAAGGAATGAATCAGCAATTCCTCATCTTTTGCGTATTCCCCCATCTTCTGACAATACATCTTTAGATGGTTCTTGGACAAGTAGTCCCCTTGTACTTGTCAAAGTCCAGCACCTTGAACTTGGGTGGGGTGATGATATTAGGTACTAGGAACAACTCTTCTAGGTTAGCAAAGGCATAATCTTCACCTCCTTTAATGGCCCTAAGCCTTTCCTCTAGATGATCCAACTTTCCCATTCCTGCCATAGTCATGAGGGTTTTAAACCGCTGTGGAACATGAGGGTTGTGGTTGGGGGTGATACTGAGGGCCTTCCGAAGTGTTTTCAAGGGGTATACCACCAACTGCTTGCCCTTCATTGGCATATTCGAGCCAAGGCTCGAAGTTGGCTAGATTGTGATGGGGAATTTCATGTGTCTCCCCCACGGTTTAAGAGACATGTGCATGATCAGTTCGAGGTTGTTGGCTCTTAATGAGTATGGGTGTGGAGTTATTGACATCCTCATTGGGAATGTACGCCACATTGGGTGGTGTATAGTTTGGGAGGCAAGCCATATGGCAGGAAGTAGTGCTTGTTTTGAATTTGCACATCATGGGGTCATTCGTACTTCCCAAATCTTTGCCTACCATATTTGAGGTTGGATGATTCATTTGCTTGAGGCCAGATGGGAGCATCGGGTTCACCTTAGCGACAGCGCTAGTAGCGGCAACTATAACCGCATTGGCTTCCATTATCTTCTTCATGCTCATCATGGCCTACATCATTGTGGCCATTTGCTCTTTCATGGCCTCCATTTCGGCCTTCATCTTCTCTTGCACCTCCTCTGCTTCACCCATTACTCTAGCTCTAGCACGAGTTCGGTAAGGGCGCCGTAAAGCGTGTCCTTTTCTTTTTGATAACAATGATTAAGTTCATTTTATTTTATTTTATCTTATTTTTCAAGGAAAGAATGCAATGAGCAATGCAACCAATGAAAAGCATGGATGTATGCGAATGATGTACAGTTGAAGTATTGCGAATTTTTATGCAGGATATGGGGTTGAATCAATTTAGATTTTCAACATGGTCCATGATATCTTTGTCAAGGTGAAACTAGAAGTAACAAGGACATCAACAATCCTAAATATGTTTGGCAGTAGACGAACCAGTGATGTGACTCGATTCATCTTTTGCCCCAATTTTGCAAGACGGTTACTTCCATATTTCAACTTGACTTGATGAACCTTTTTGTAAAAGCATGAGCTTGGTTCAACCCTATAATCCAAGGAAAGGCAATTCTGATCGCCAATACTTCAACAACATCTCATAGGGACGAATGACTCGAGCATACTTTAAGCTTATGCACGGAAAATGTAATTATGAAATTGAGATGCCCGAAGAAACACCATTTCCTAGTTAACCATGCATTAGGTACCATGTTCAATTATTTTGTTTTGTTGTTGTGTGTTTTTTTTTTTTTTAGAAATGGGTTTATGATCCCAACATGGTTTGCTCATGGTGCCTAACACATGCAACTAAGAATGTAGTGTGAAGTTTCACGCTTCCCCTTTTTTGTTTTTGTTTTGTAGAGGAAAATGCAAGGATGAGCAAACATGAAAACAAATGGTATGCAATTTTGCAGATCAAAAAGTTTGTTGAACGCTTATGCATGATGATGCCATGACTCATGCAAAATGTGAGGCTGTAATATGATAACAGACAAATGCAGGAATGATATGTTCATTATGATGCCATGAAGAGATGTTTATGCGATGCATGATATGAATGCATTTACGGACACGAGAGCCCGGAAAATTATCTCTTCTTACTTGCGCATTTGGGGGTGCAGTGCCCCATGTGTACAATTAAGAAGGTGATATGGACCTTCCGGCTTCCCGTGACAAAGGACGAGACCAACATACAATGCATGCTAGAGATAAAATGTGGGAGTGACTTGATTCGCACTGATTTTTGGAGTAAAAACGTGGGATAAACTCATTTTATTCAAAAAGTTATAACTAGTCAAGATCTGAGCGACAATACAAACTTCCTAGCGGTTTCTAATCATATGGTCCATTAAGTCTATCATATGCTGACAATAGCTGAGAAGTCCGTGGATCTCCTTGGGGGCAGAGTAGGTGTCCGCCACTGCTTTGGCCTTGGCTAGTAATTGGGGAAGTTCTTGACTCCTGTTCAAAGTAAGAGCAAATCGGTCCGTCCACATTGTTGCCTCTTGGTGCAATGAATCAATTACCCTTTCCCTTGCTTCCCTTTCTGCTGATATC
>NW_021143624.1:0-21096 GCF_004193775.1 Glycine soja
TCTCCCCCGGGCCACTATCCTCCGTAGAGTCTGCCTCAGATGCCGACATGACTTCCTCGGGAGAATCCACCTCAAGAAGTGGATCCTCAACACCCTCTAGAAAGTCAAGGGCATCCACAGCAGGCTCAGGAGGTAGCTCCTCCAGATCCTCCTCAGGGTCTTCCTCGGATGACGTTACCTCGATCACTTGGACGGGCTCCACTAGACGATATGGTGTAGGCGTGGGTAGTATCCACTCCACCGTGCGCTGAAGCGTCCGTGCAGGTTCATCTGGATGCACCAAAGAAGTAGCCGTGAATCGAATGGTGCCCCGAAATCGGCACCTCGTGTTGCCTTCGAGGGTCTCCCAAGCTCCCTCTAGGCACTCCATCTCTACTCGATCACGGATTAGCTGCGCCGCCATCACGATCTACAAGAAAGAAAAGAGAGGGGTAGACTCTTTCACAAGAATCTAACTGCGCTGCACACAATTTGTCTCATAACCACTACATGCAAGTAAAAGGGGTATTTTAAGGCTTTCCATCTCTGGTAATCGATTACACAGCCTTGGTAATCGATTACCAGAGGCTAAACTTGAATTACACAGCCTCAGGACATGAAATATGCAAAAATGCACTGTGTAATCGATTACACATGCCTGGTAATCGATTACCAGTGACCCATTCCTCTGTGTAATCGATTACACAGGCTGGTAATCGATTACCAGAGGCCTCCACAATGTTCCAGTCCCCTTTCTAAGCCTGGTAATCGATTACACCCCCTTGGTAATCGATTACCAGAAGCCCTCATGGCTTCCTGACCTCGTTTTCAAGCCTGGTAATCGATTACACCCCGTGGTAATCGATTACCAGAGACCATCTTAGCCTCCTGTCTTCATTTTTAAGCCTTGTAATCGATTACCCACCCTTGGTAATCGATTACCAGAGACCATATCTCACATATCAATCAAGTTTCACAGCTGGCCAGCCACCACAAGCCTCCTTGCTTTGTGGTCTTTGTTCCTTTTATCTGTTGACTGCCAGGAGCTCGCCTGTTTAGGTACATCACAGGTTCTCACTGACCGACTATGCCCGGGTTGGGTCGGGATTGGTCAAGCTTGGTTTTGGGCAATAGCACCCCACCTGACGTCCCCAAGGTCTCCTGACCCCCGCGACATATCTCCAGGTACCACTCTGTGGTCAACAATAAAAGCAGGAAGTTTCACCCTTCAACACTTCCTTATCTCAAGCTTGTAGGATTATGGGGTACCCATCACATGTGGTACTAGGTGGCGGTCAGGCGATGGTGCACAACAAGTTTTCCACATCCACAAAGCGCGCATAAACCCACCATCCCCTGTTGCCCACCTCCATCTGAGCTCACGTACTCACACGTAACCCATATCCTCGTTTCTCTCAACACCGGGTCCCCATCAATCCTCCCAAGCTTCCACAACATCCAAGCAAAACAACATTCAAACAGCACAAGCTATCACAGCCAAGCAAAACAGAGCAAAGGCAGAAAACTCTGCCAAAACACCAACCAAATCACAGCTTTTCTCACTTAAAGACCCCAGTAACAATTCCTTCGATCCAATTCGTTAACCGTTGGATCGACTCCAAAATTTTACTGGAAGTCTATAGTACATAAGCCTACATTTTGACCGTTGGGATCTACTAGAAAACATCCAGAACTCATTCTGTACTACTCTTTCCACAGCCAACCACACACAAGCATTTTTCTGCACAAGCCAAAATCCTGCTGCACCTATTTTGACAGCAAAATTCTGCATAAGTGCAGATTTCGAAAATCACACTTTCCCTCATCCAATCTTGCCCAAATCAATTCCTACAAGTCTCAAATCATGTATCAATCATGTCTAAACCAAAGTCAAGCTTTAAAGCACAGCAACACAGAATCTAGGTGTCCAACACCCCTCCATTCAATGGGTTTTCTAGGTTTGAAAAGTGAAATGAGAATGAGGTAAATTTGAAGCAAACTTTCACCTCACACAAGTCCATAACATCAATCTAAACTTGCTCAAACTGGATTTACACCTAAAATCTCACCGAATCAAAATTTGACTCTTCAACACCCAATTTTGCCCTAGAAATGGTTCTTTATTCACTTTGATCATTTGTTTTTCTCTCTAGCACAGTCCAAGCTTCCTCCCAAGTCCTAAATGACATTTCAAGCTAGTATTAACTCACTTTAACCTCCATTTACCACCGAATTCAAACTTAACCTTCCAACCCTCAAAGCCTCACTCTTTTTCCACTCATAACATCACATTCTCACTTTCTAACCCTAGGTTAGTTCTACCCTTCATCTCTAACAGTTTTCCATCAGCAATTTCAGCATATAAACATCACAAACATCATCATAAAAAAACCCTAAAACAGAATGGGTATGTTTAACTCATCCAAACATGGCAATTTCAACAAGCTTTCAACAAGAGTCTTCACAAATAACCATCATGAAGCAGAAAACTAACAAAACTACCCATCATATCTCCCAAAACCCCATACCCACGAAAATCAAAGGAGAAAGAAGTCCACCCAAACCTGAATTTTCGAAGTCCCACTCGTAGCCACGCACTTCACGACCCCGAAAATGCCCTCCTTCCGCGATTTGGGGCAGAAATGATGGCCAAAGGTTGAAGCTTTGCTTGGAGCTTCAATGGAGAATAGAGGAGAAGAAAATGACAACGTGAGGGAGAGAGAGAGTTGTCTGAAAAAGTGTGGGGGTTGAGTGAAGAGAGAGAAAAGCTTTTTGGTTTTAAATAAAAGGGTTTTCTCTTTTTCTATTATTTTATTTAAGCAATGCCACATGTCTCCATTTGAGTGGAGCAAAAAGGGCCCACTTTCCCTTTTGACTGTGACCCATACTCAGCCACAAAAGTGGGGAAAATCTGACCTTAGAAACGCTAAAATCCTGCCTCGGTTTGCGTGCCGTTTCTCTGGTTCCAGTTCCTCGCGTTTCTCTGCGTCCGTCGGGGCCAGTTTTCGAAAGCAAGCAATATATATATCAAATCGCTCAGAATAGAACCCCGAGCGTGGTTCAGAGGTTGGTTTCGTTAAATTTTAAGTCGCACGCAAAACGATAATTTTTAGACTAATTACTTAAGAATTAACCCATAACCTCCCAGTTATGGATTTCTCTTCCTTAATTAGCCTAACCCGCGTATCTTGCCCCCACTACTCCTATTTCTACCAAGAACATATATGCATATACACTGAATAATACTTATATATATATAATCATTCAAAATACATCGTTTCCAAAAATTCCGGGTAGAAATTTCCAGGATGTTACATGCTGCATTTGCGGATTCATCATCATCGCGCTTCTTGTTTTTTTGAGACTTGTTCTTCTTTGGTTCCTTGCACTGATTGCTAAAGTGACCTCTCTTGTCACAATTCCAGCAAGTAATGTTACTTTGAAATTTTTTTTGACCTTCCCCTCTTGACTTTGATCTGCCTCGACCATTTTGACCCTTCTGGGTAGTCTTTCCCCTACCTTCAGTATTCAATGCTGAATTGGAAACATGACTGAAAGATTCTCCTGAATCTCTCTTGCAAACATCTTCGCTTAAGATCAAGTCACGAATGTCATTAAGCTTTAATGTGTTCTCCCTTGTAGAACTACTAACTGCAGTAACAGTTGCAGCCCAACTATCCGGTAGTGATGACAATAGAATCAATGCCTTCACCTCATCCTCAAATTTAATCTGCACTGATTTCAACTGGGCAAGAATAGTATTAAATTCATTAATATGATCAGTTATAGAGATACCTTCTCCCATCTTGAGGTTGAACAACCGGTGCATCAAGTATACTTTGTTGGCTGCCGACGGCTTCTCGTACATATCTGATAACGCCTTCATTAAGCCTACAATAGTCTTCTCATTTACGATGTTGAACGTGACGTTCTTGGCTAATGTCAATCTGATCACGCCAAGAGCCTATCTGATGTGCCATCATTTTCTTCTATTTTCTAAACCCTTTTTGCACCATTTTAATTATTGATTGGTCTTAATTGTCAATTAATTAGGCAGTTTTATTATTTGGGCTCAATTAGCTAATTTGATGTTTTTAATCTAATTTCAAGAATTAATGAAACATTGGGCTTAATCCGGATTTTGGTTGTGGACTTGAAGAGGGCAAATAAAGCAGCGCTTACCTTAGTTAATTTCTAATTAGGAAATTTCACAATTTTATTTTATGTTGTTCAGTGTTTATTTCATTTTGGGCCAGAGTATTGTAATAGGGCCCAGTGACTTTGAGTGACTCTTTTTAAATAGCTGCCTTGGGATTCGTGCAGGGCATTCTATTCTGTGATGCTATTCATTATTCAGAGCTTTGTTTTAGGGTTTTCGTTTTTCTGTTTTGACATTTCTGAGTTCGTAATGCAATTTTACGTTTTCTGCTTCTAATTACAATTTCGTTCTTGCTTCTTCTTTTACTCTCATTTACGTTTCTGTTCCATTTTACATTTCTGTTCGTTTACGTTTCTGTTCATTTACGTTTCCGTTCATTTACGTTTCTGCTTCATGTTTCAATTGCGTTTTCTGTTTGAATCCATGGAAGGCTAGATTTTCTGGTGTTGTTTCCTTTTGAGGACGAAGCCCAACTCTCTTTGAGGTTTCGCTTGTAATGTGGTTTCCTGGCAGTTCTCCCTTCACCAGTATCCCAAATTCGTGAATATTAATCAGTGCACGCTTCGTGTTCGATTAATTGCCTCTGAGCCTAACTTGCGTTCATGCTTAATGGACGAAGGGCTAACTGGTGTATGTGGTGCCTAATCACGTATTGAAAACCCTAAGTTGATTTTCGCTTAGTAAATTGAAATAGGGTTGGATTAAGTGGTTGACTGTTAGGGACGAATTCTCTAACCCAGGATAAGAGAATGGCTTCTGAATCAGAGGAAACAACCCGTTTTTAATATTAGTAGTTTCGAATTTCAGTTTACTTGTTCTGCTCTTTAATCACAAAACAAACAACCCCCCCCCAATCGTTACTGTTACTGCAAGTATATTATGAACATTTGGTTTGTCACTGCTCGTTGGGAAACGACCTAGGATCACTTCCTAGTTACTGCATTTTCATGTTTATTTGATTCGGGTACGGCCTCGATCAAATTTGGCGCCGTTGCCGGGGAGCAGTGTCCAAAGGTTCATAATAGCTAGCTAGTGTTGTGTGTTTAATCCTTTCGTGTTTTATGTTTAATTGTTAGTATTGTGTTAGTATGTGTGTTAGTGTTGTTTAGTGTCCTGGTATTTTGTTTAATGTGTGTTATGTTTCAGTTTTTCCATTAAGCATTTCCCCTGTTTCAATCTTGGTTGTTTTGCTGTGAAGATTGTGCTTGGAAACAGAGTAGTAGTAGAAATCAGCTTGCGGAAAAACAGAGTAGTAGTAGAAATCAATTAGAGACGGATTTTAGCGACCACCCATGCTGAATTATTTGAGATTTTTTGTTTTAGTAGCTAGGGTTGTTATTTTTGGCTGAATTTTTTTGTGGTAACTTCTTTTAATCCATATTGTGTGGGAAAAATAGCTAGAGCCTTTATTTTGGTCAGATTTGAAAGTTCCAAAAAACTAGCAAATTTTGTGTTTGTCAAAACTTCAAACGGCTATAACTTTTGCTCCGGTTATCAGAATCGCAATTATTATATATGAATTTGGGGTAGAAAAAAATTTCCTATGCTGTGGTAGCCGGCCATAGGCCGGCTGAGGTCTCCATCGTCCAAAAAAAGCGATTCTGTCAAAAGTTTTTTATTTTTCAAGTTTTATTCACTTATTTTTCTTAACCTACCATTTTTAGCTTTCATAGTTAGACTTTGAATTTTTGTCTGAAATTTTTTGTGCTATCTTCTCATCATTTTATAGGGTTGCTCACAAAATTTCAAGTCATTTGGATATCATTTGAGGGTAGCTGTAGTTCAAACCTACACCTTTATTTACATGACAAGGCAACTAGTTGTGTGCATGCTGAATGTAGTGTATGACTAGAGGCAATCCATCTGACTTACAACCCTTTGATCCTGAGATAGATAGGACATTTCATAGATTAGTTAGGCATCATTTTATACCTTTTGATCATTCTGAGCATTCCATAACTGGTGAATCTGTGCATTCTGTTATTGGTGATTTTGAACATCCTGATCTTGAGCATTATAATTTTGAGCATTCTGATTCTGAGCATTCTGATTTTGCACATTCTGAGAACATGGCACAACCTCCACCTCGTGAGAGGACTCTAAGGGAAATGGCTGCACCTGATTTCACCTACGAAAGCTTGTGTATCTAATACCCTGATGAGGATGTCCCATATGTTCTTAAAACTGGACTAATTCATTTGCTTCCAAAGTTTCATGGCCTTGCAGGTGAAGACCCGCACAAACATTTGAAGGAATTTCATATTGTCTGCTCCACCATGAAACCCCCAGATGTCCAAGAGGATCACATATTTCTGAAGGCTTTTCCTCATTCATTAGAGGGAGTGGCAAAGGACTGGTTGTATTACCTTGCTCCAAGGTCCATCACGAGCTGGGATGACCTTAAGAGAGTATTCTTAGAAAAAATTTTCCCTGCTTCCAGGACCACAGCCATCAGGAAAGATATCTCAGGTATTAGACAGCTCAGTGGAGAGAGCCTGTATGAGTACTGGGAGCGATTTAAGAAACTATGTGCCAGTTGCCCTCACCATCAGATTTCAGAACAGCTTCTTCTCCAATATTTTTATGAAGGACTCAGTAATATGGAGAGAAGTATGATAGATGCTTCCAGTGGTGGAGCCCTTGGATACATGACTCCTGCTGAAGCCAGAAATTTAATTGAGAAGATGGCCTCCAACTCTCAGCAGTTTAGCGCCAGAAATGATGCCATAGTCATTAGAGGAGTGCATGAGGTAGCTACAAACCCATCTACATCATCTGAAACTAAGAAGCTTGAAGGCAAACTGGATGCATTGGTTAACTTGGTACCCAGCTGGCCTTGAATCAGAAATCTGTACCTGTCGCAAGGATTTGTGGTTTGTGCTCCTCTGCTGACCACCATACAGACCTTTGCCCTTCCATGCAGCAACCTGGAGCAATTGAGCAGCCTGAAGCTTATGCTGCAAATATTTACAATAGACCTCCTCAACCTCAGCAGCAAAATCAACCACAGCAGAACAATTATGACCTTTCCAGCAACAGATACAACCCTGGATGGAGGAATCACCCTAACCTCAGATGGTCCAGCCCTCAGCAACAACAGCAGCCTGCTCCTTCCTTCCAAAATGCTGCTGGCCCAAGCAGACCATACATTCCTCCACCAATCCAACAACAGCAACAACCCCAGAAACAGCCAACAGTTGAGGCCCCTCCACAACCTTCCCTCGAAGAACTTGTGAGGCAAATGACTATGCAGAACATGCAGTTTCAGCAAGAGACCAGAGCCTCCATTCAGAGCTTAACCAATCAGATGGGACAATTGGCTACCCAATTGAATCAACAACAGTCCCAGAATTCTGACAAGCTGCCTTCTCAAGCTGTCCAAAATCCCAAAAATGTCAGTGCCATTTCATTGAGGTCGGGAAAGCAATGTCAAGGACCTCAACCCGTAGCACCTTCCTCATCTGCAAATGAACCTGCCAAACTTCACTCTATTCCAGAAAAAGGTGATGACAAAAATTTACCTAACAATTTCTGTGCAGGTGAATCTTCTTCCACAGGTAATTCTGATTTGCAGAAGCAGCACATTCCCCCTCTTCCATTCCCTCCAAGAGCAGTTTCAACCAAAAAAATGGAAGAGGCAGAGAAAGAGATCTTGGAAACGTTTAGAAAGGTAGAGGTAAACATACCTCTGTTGGATGCAATAAAGCAAATTCCAAGATATGCCAAATTCTTGAAGGAGCTGTGCACTAATAAGCGGAAGCTTAAAGGAAGTGAACGGATTAGCATGGGCAGAAATGTCTCCGCATTGATTGGTAAATCTGTTCCTCAAATTCCTGAAAAATGCAAAGATCCAGGTACATTCAGCATACCTTGTATCATAGGGAATAGTAAGTTTGACAATGCCATGCTAGATTTAGGAGCTTCTGTTAGTGTTATGCCTTTGTCTATTTTTAATTCTCTATCTCTAGGTCCCTTGCAGTCAACTGATGTGGTAATTCATTTAGCTAATAGAAGTGTTGCCTATCCTGTTGGTTTCATAGAAGATGTCTTAGTTAGAGTTGGTGAACTGATTTTCCCTGTTGATTTTTATATCTTGAATATGGAAGATGGATTTTCTCAAGGATCAGTTCCCATCATTCTAGGCAGACCCTTTATGAAAACTGCTAGAACTAAGATAGATGTTTATGCAGGCACACTGTCCATGGAGTTTGGTGATATAACTGTTCATTTTAATATTTTGGATGCTATGAAATACCCATCTGAAGATCTTTCTGTATTTCGTGCTGAAATAATTGACCATGTTGTTGATGAATACATGACTGATCTTTATTCTAATCTGCATGCCTCTCACTCTTCATGCATTGAGTCTGAAATTGTACTTGATCATATGTCTGAATTTGATGCTGAGAGTGAATCTGAGAGTGATATTGATTGCATGCCTGGTGGTGGTGTTTTACCTCTTGAGATTGATTTTATAGAGTCAGATAGGACTAACCATGTTTCAGGAAGTACACATACCTCTGACTTTCTTTATGAGGTAAAGGCTGAGAAACCATCTCCTTCTACCACTGTCCAGCCGACCACACCAGAATTGAAGCCTCTGCCATCAAATTTAAAATACGCTTACTTGGATGATAGCAAGAGTTTTCCAGTGATTATATCTGCCTCCCTTGCTGATGAGCAAGAGGAGAAGTTGTTGTCAGTTCTCAAGAAGCATAAGAAGGCTATAGGCTGGACCCTGGCGGACATTCCTGGTATTAGCCCATCCATATGTATGCATCGAATAAATTTAGAAGATGGAGCTAAACCAGTAAGACAGCCACAGAGAAGACTCAACCCGGTGATTCTTGATGTAGTGAAGAAGGAGATAACCAAGCTTTTGCAAGCTGGAATCATTTATCCTATCTCCGACAGCCAATGGGTGAGTCCCGTCCAGGTAGTCCCGAAAAAGACTGGCCTCACAGTGATCAGAAATGAGAAGGAGGAGCTGATTCCTACTCGGGTGCAGAACAGTTGGAGAGTCTGCATTGACTATAGGAGGCTGAACCAGGTTACCAAAAAGGACCATTTTCCCCTGCCATTCATTGACCAGATGCTTGAACGCCTGGCAGGTAAATCCCACTATGTTTCCTTGATGGTTTTTCTGGTTATATGCAAATTACTATTGCTCCTGAGGATCAGGAAAAGACCACATTCACCTGCCCCTTCGGCACTTTTGCTTATAGGAGGATGCCTTTCGGCCTGTGCAATGCCCCTGGTACCTTCCAGCGGTGCATGATTAGTATTTTCAGTGATTTTTTAGAAAATTGCATAGAGGTGTTTATGGATGATTTCACTGTATATGGATCCTCTTTTGATGGTTGTTTGAATAGTTTGGAAAAAGTTTTGAATAGATGCATTGAAACTAACCTTGTTCTAAATTTTGAAAAATGTCATTTTATGGTTGAGCAAGGTATATTTTAGGCCACATTATTTCCAATAAGGGTATTGAAGTAGATCCTGCAAAAATTTCTGTTATTTCACAATTGCCTTACCCCTCTTGTGTGCGAGAGGTGGATCTTTTCTTGGTCATGCAGGATTCTACAGGCGCTTTATAAGGGATTTTAGCAAAGTAGCCCTTCCACTGTCCAACTTGTTGCAAAAGGAGGTGGAGTTTGACTTTAATGACAGATGCAAAGAGGCTTTTGACTGCCTCAAAAGAGCGTTGACTACCACCCCCATCATCCAGGCACCCGATTGGACAGCCCCTTTTGAGCTTATGTGTGATGCATCAAATTATGCATTGGGGGTGTCCTTGCTCAGAAAATTGATAAATTGCCCAGGGTGATATATTATGCTTCTAGGACTTTAGATGCTGCCCAAGCAAATTATACTACTACTGAGAAAGAGCTTCTAGCCATAGTTTTTGCTCTTGAAAAATTTCGATCTTATTTGCTTGGTATTCGCATTATTGTTTATACTGACCATGCAGCTCTAAAGTACTTGTTGAAGAAGGCTGATTCTAAGCCTAGGTTGATCCGATGGATGCTCTGGCTCCAAGAGTTTGACTTGGAGATCCGTGATAGGAGCGGAGCACAAAATCTAGTTGCTGATCATTTGAGTCGGATCGAACGTGTCTCTGATGCAGATTCACCTATTCGGGATGATTTCCCGATGATCATTTGTATATATTGTATAGTATTTCTGACTCTCTTTCTACTCCCTGGTTTGCTAACATTGTCAATTATTTAGTTGCCTCTGTTTTTCCTCCCTTAGCATCTAAGGCCCAAAAAGATAAGATTAAAAGTGATGCTAAGCATTTTATTTGGGATGACCCCTACTTGTGGAAATTGTGCAGTGATCAGGTATTAGACGGTGCATTCCAGATCATGAGACTGACTCAGTCCTGCAGTTCTGTCATTCTTCCGCACCGGGAGGTCATCTGGGTGTTCAAAGGACAGCTCGCAAAGTGCTTGATTGTGTTTTTATTGGCCCACCATCTTTAAAGATGCGTGGAAGATCTGCAGCACTTGTGAGCAGTGTCAGAGAGCAGGAAATACACTTACATGGCGACAACAAATGCCTCAGCAACCTATGTTATTCTGTGAGGTGTTTGATGTCTGGGGTATAGATTTCATGGGTCCTTTTCCTGTCTCTTTTGGTTATGTTTACATTCTCCTTGCAGTTGACTATGTTTCAAAATGGGTGGAAGCCAAGCCCACTAGAACTAATGATGCTAAAGTTGTCCAGACTTTGTCAGGTCTAATCTGTTTTGCAGGTTTGGAGTACCTAAAGCAATTGTTAGTGATCAAGGAACCCATTTTTGCAACAGGACAATACATGCCCTGCTTAAAAAGTACGGGGTGGTACACAGGTATCCACACCATACCACCCCCAGACTAATGGACAGGCAGAAATTTCTAACAGGGAAATCAAGAGAATTCTAGAGAAGATTGTGCAGCCAAGCAGGAAAGATTCGAGTACCAGGCTTGATGATGCTCTCTGGGCACATCGGACTGCCTACAAAGCACCCATAGGAATGTCTCCTTATCGGGTTGTCTTTGGAAAGGCATGTCATCTTCCAGTGGAAATTGAGCACAAAGCATACTGGGTAGTGAAGACTTGCAACTTCTCTATGGATCAAGCTGGCGAGGAAAGGAAGTTGCAACTGAGTGAGTTAGATGAAATCCGCCTAGACGCCTACGAGAATGCCAAGTTCTACAAAGAAAAGACCAAGAAGTTCCATGATAGCATGATAGTTAAAAAAGACTTTGTGGTTGGGCAAAAAGTGTTATTGTATAATTCTAGGCTTGGACTCATGAGTGGTAAGTTGAGGTCTAAGTGGATTGGTCCTTTTGTTGTTACTAATGTTTTTCCTTATGGTACAGTTGAGATCAAAAGCGACTCCACAAACAAGAGCTTCAAGGTCAACGGACATCGACTTAAGCCATTCCTCACGAACCCTTCTTTAGTGGACATAGTGGTGGAAGAGACTTCCTTACTCCACCCTACTCTTCCTCCACCATGACTTAGGGAGTTTTTCTTTTCCTATCTCCTTCTTTGCTTTTATTACACTTGTCCGATTCTCTTTGATGATTTAATTGTTTTTAATCTTTTAATTGTGCTACATTGAGGACAATGTGTTGTTTAAGTATGGGGGGGGAGTGTTCTTTGGTTTTGCTAGTTTTGTTGGTTTTGTTAATTTGTTAGTTGTGTTAATTTGTTAATGTTGTTAGTTTCGTCGGATTTTCAGTTTAATATTTTGGGTCAATTTCGTGTGCACGTACGACTTTGCATGTTTTTCTTTGAATTATAGGATATGTTCAAAAAATGGGTAATTGTTTTGAAAATAAAAGTTCTTGACATTTTGTGACTTGAAATCCTTGATTCTTCTCTACATGTCATGATAGTTTTGAAAGCTCAATTTGAAAGTGATGATTTTACCTTTGTGAGAATTTGAGCCATCCATCATTATAATCATTTGGTATGTTTTGCCCCATTGATTGCTTGCACAATAGCCTTGGCTTGATTCTTGTTGATGCGTCCTAATTCACATGCATATTTGGAAATGATTAAGGCAATTTTGTTCTTATAAGCTTCTAGCCAAATGGACTTACCTTGAATTAATTCCTTTGATAGCCCTTTTGAGCCTTGTTTCCCTTTCCTTGTTTTGAAGCTCACTACAAGCCTTAAGTGAAAAACCATGATATTACCATATCCTTAAGGAATTTTGGAGCTTTGGAATTGTTTTGGGAATAAGTGTGGGGGGTTTTGGTTTCATTGGACAACTTGTTTTGTTGGCTATGCTTCATGATGTATTTTGGGCCATACTTGATGTACATTGTATATTGGTTAAATGTTTGACATGCTGAATGAAATGTTGTTTCTCAAAGGCTAAAGAGTTCAAAAAAAAAATCGAAAAAAAGAAAAAGAAAAGCAATAAAGTTGAGTGAATAAGATCTTAAATGGCACAAGAATGATGAAACTCTTGGTTCTACTCTTCATGTTTAATTTTTATCTTTACTTCTTTTTATTTTCTTATTTTTTTCTTAATATACACTTATTCCCCTTTGCTCCTCTATTCCTTTGGGATTTAGCCACTTATTCCATATTTCTCCATACCTTGTCCTTGGCCCCATTACAACCTTAAAAGACCTTTTGATCCTCATGTGCTTGTGTTTATGGGTTGATTGTCAATTTTAGAATCTTGCCAAGTTTATGTGGTGTTTGCTTTCATGGGTGCTTTGAGGGTAAATAGTAGCCTAGACACTTGAGAGATAGAGTGTATATCTTGTGAGGCTTTATCACTTTTCATTCTTGAGCTGATTAACTATTTTGCCATGATTGGGTTGCTTGGATGATTTTCATGAATGTCTTGACTTTTTGGATCTCCTTATGTTAGATGTTACCCATTCTTTTCATTCCTTGATGTTCATTGAGAAATATGTGAATGTTTTTGTTTGTCTCCCTTTGATATCCTTGGATTTTGTTCTTTGTTTCATTTTGCCCAGGAGTGCAAAAGGCTAAGTATGGGAGGTTTTGATGTGCCATCATTTTCTTCTATTTTCTAAACCCTTTTTGCACCATTTTAATTATTGATTGGTCTTAATTGTCAATTAATTAGGCAGTTTTATTATTTGGGCTCAATTAGCTAATTTGATGTTTTTAATCTAATTTCAGGAATTAATGAAACATTGGGCTTAATCCGGATTTTGGTTGTGGACTTGAAGAGGGCAAATAAAGCAGCGCTTACCTTAGTTAATTTCTAATTAGGAAATTTCGCAATTTTATTTTATGTTGTTCAGTGTTTATTTTGTTTTGGGCCAGAGTATTGTAATAGGGCCCAGTGACTTTGAGTGACTCTTTTTAAATAGCTGCCTTGGGATTCGTGCAGGGCATTCCATTCTGTTATGCTATTCATTATTCAGAGCTTTGTTTTAGGGTTTTCGTTTTTCTGTTTTGACGTGTCTGAGTTCGTAATGCAATTTTACGTTTTCTGCTTCTAATTACAATTTCGTTCTTGCTTCTTCTTCTACTTTCATTTACGTTTCTGTTCCATTTTACATTTCTGTTCGTTTACGTTTCTGTTCATTTACGTTTCCGTTCATTTACGTTTCTGCTTCATGTTGCAATTGCGTTTTCTGTTTGAATCCATGGAAGGCTAGATTTTCTGGTGTTGTTTCCTTTTGAGGACGAAGCCCAACTCTCTTTGAGGTTTCGCTTGTAATGTGGTTTCCTGGCAGTTCTCCCTTCACCAGTATCCCAAATTCGTGAATATTAATCAGTGCACGCTTCGTGTTCGATTAATTGCCTCTGAGCCTAACTTGCGTTCATGCTTAATGGACGAAGGGCTAACTGGTGTATGTGGTGCCTAATCACGTATTGAAAACCCTAAGTTGATTTTCGCTTAGTAAATTGAAATAGGGTTGGATTAAGTGGTTGACTGTTAGGGTTGAATTCTCTAACCCAGGATAAGAGAATGGCTTCTGAATCAGAGGAAACAACCCGTTTTTAATATTAGTAGTTTCGAATTTCAGTTTACTTGTCTGCTCTTTAATCACAAAACAAACAAACCCCCCCCCCCCCAATCGTTACTGTTACTGCAAGTATATTATGAACATTTGGTTTGTCACTGCTCGTTGGGAAACGACCTAGGATCACTTCCTAGTTACTGCATTTTCATGTTTATTTGATTCGGGTACGGCCTCGATCAGTTAGCAAAGGCATAATCTTCACCTCCTTCAATGGCCCTAAGCCTTTCCTCTAGATGATCCAACTTTCCCATTTCTGCCATAGCATGAGGGTTTTTACTTGTCGTGGAATGCAAGAGGTGTAATTGTGGGTGATACTGAGGGCCCTCCAAAGGGTTTTGTAGGGGTATACCACCAACTGCTTGCCCTTCTATGGCATATCGGAGCCAAGGCTCGAAGTCAGCTAGATTGTGGTGGGGCATTTCATGTGTCTTACCCACGGGTTAAGAGACATGTGCATGATCAGTTTGGGGTTGTTGGCTCTCAATGGGTATAGGAGTGGAGTTATTGACATTCTTATTGGGAGTGTACGCCACATTGGGTGGCGTATAGTTGAGAGGCAAGCCATATGGCGGGAAGACGTGCTCGTTTTGAATTTGCGCATAATGGGGGCCGCCCGTACTTCCCAAATCTTTGCCTACCATACCTGAGGTTGGATGATTCATTTGGTTGATGCCGGATGGGGACGTCGGGTTCACCTTAGCAACAATGCTGGTAGCGGCAATTGCAACCGCATTGGCTTCCATTATCTTTTTCACGCTCATCATGGCCTCCATCATTGCGGCCATTTGCTCTTTCATGGCCTCCATGTCGGCCTCCCTCTACTCTTGTACCTCCTCCTCTTTACCCATTACTCTAGCTCCAGCACAGGTTCGATGAGGGCACCATAAAGCATGCTCTTTTTTCTCTTTTGATAATAACAATTAAGTTCATTTTTATTATATTTATTTATTTTATTTTTATTTTCTTTTTCAAGGAAAGAATGCAATGAGCAATGCAACCAATGAAAAGCATGGATGTATGTGAATGATACACAGATGAAGTATTGCGAATTTTTACGCAGGACATGGGGTTGAATCAATTTAGATTTTTCAACATGGTTCATGACATCTTGGTCAAGGTGAAACTGGAAGTAACAAGGACATCAACAGTCCTAAATGTGTTTGGCAGTAAATGAAGCAGTGATGTAACTCGATTCATTTTTGCCCCAATTTTTGCAAGATGGTTACTTCCATACTTCAACTTGACTTGATGAACTTTTTTTTCGAAAAAGCATGAGCTTGGTTCAACCCCATAACCCAGGGAATGGCAATTTTGATCGCCAATACTTCAACAACATTTCATAGGGATGAAAGACTCGGGAATACGCATACTATACATGGAGAATGTAATTATGAAATTGAGATGCCCGAAGAAACATCTTTTCTTAGTTAACCATGCATTAGGTACCATGTTCACTAATTTTGTTTTTTTAAGTGAAACGGGTTTATGATCCCAACATGGTTGGCTCATGGTACCGAATATATGCAACCAAGAATGCATCAAGAATTTTCATGCTTCATTTTTTTGTTTTTGTTTTGTAGAGGAAAATGCAAGGATCACGCATGAGCAAACATGAAAACAAAAGGTATGCTGTTTGTAGAACAAAAAGTATGTTGAACGCATATGCATGCTGATGCAATGACTCATGCAAAATGTGATGTTGGAATAGGATAACGGACAAATGCAGGAACGATATGTTCATTATGATGCCATGAAGAGATGCTTATGTGATGCATGATATGCATGTGTGCTAGAGATAAAATGCGGGAGTGATTTGATTCGCACTGATCTTTGGAGTAAAAAAAACGCGGGATACACTCATTTTATTCAGAAAGTTATAACTAGTCAAGATCTGAGCGACAATACAAACTTCCTAGCGGTTTCTAATCATATGGTCCATTAAGTCTATCATATGCTGACAATAGCTGAGAAGTCCGTGGATCTCCTCGGGGGCGGAGTAGGTGTCCGCCGTTGCTTTGGCCTTGGCTAGCAATCGGGGAAGTTCTTGACTTCTGTTCAAAGTAAGAGCAAATTGGTCCATCCACATTGTTGCCTCTTGGTGCAATGAATCAATTACCCTTTCCCTTGCTTCCCTTTCTGCTGATATCTTGGCGTACTCATCCTCTAGCCTTTGCTCGTGAGTCGCTGCTAGATTTAGCTTCTCTTTGCACTCATCGATGATGGCCCACATATTCCCTTCAGTCTCGCTTAACTGTTGGGACAAATTTCTTTTCGACCTAAGGCAAGCCTTTAGCTCGTCCTTCAAGATCATGCCTTTGACTCGTGATGATTCCTTTTACCTCTTCGGAGCTTGAGCTCACTATTGCTGCCCTATAAAGCCCCTTAAAACTTTGTTTTGGTCGTGTTCTTCCTTTCGGGCCTTCTTGGTTTCTCGTTCCAAGGCTTCAGCGGTGGCCATATTAACGTCCCTTAGTTCATCATACTCTCTTCAGACTTTGATGGCTATGGACTTGAACTTCTCTTTGACTACCCAGGCTCTTTCAAGCTCTGCCTTTAGGGCTTGTACCTCATCACTTTCTTCCGAAGCTTTAACCTCATCATCTCTCACAGTCTTTAGATTTGGGAGCCAATCCAATCCTTGTGTCCGGACTCTCAGCCACTTATGATAGCCACCGATGATCCCATTACTGCTTCCCCTAAGCTCTTTGTCCTTTCTTCACACCGCATCACATGCCTTGTGAATTCCTTGGAGTACCTTTGCATTGGGGTCACTGAAACCCCGTGTAATGAAAGGCGTGATGCTTTCGTCTAATGGCGCTCCTCTCATGGGGTAGCCAAGCTGTCTTATGGCGAGGACAGGATTATAATTTATACAACCCCTTGTTCCCATTAAGGGAACATTTGGAAATCCTTCGCATGAAGATAGAATCCTGATTCTTCCTTCCTGCTAGCGAGGGAACCAATTAACAGACGCCCCTCTATGCTAGCCAAGAGTTGGTCCCAATTCGTCTTTCTTTTTTCGACGCACGAGCGGTGACCTTGTAGCGGATAGACGGGCCTACCTTCTTAGAGAAAAAGGTGCGAAACCAGCCACACATAGAGAGCCGGTGTACAACAAACAATTCTTGCGCTGCTCTTTTCACATCCCCGGTCGAACGTGTCATACATGGCCAAAATGGCGATGACCGGGCTTTCCTTGCCATGATGAAAGGCGAGGAAAGCGTCAATCGCTGCTAGGTCCACTAACCCTTCCATATTCGGAAAGAGGACAACTCCAAAGATCAAAAGCGCCAAGATGTCAATAAAAGAAAGCCCATTCGCCTTGATTTGCCAAGGCCTTTGCCCTTTCCTCCAAACACTTCCTTGGTACTCCGACTACCCCATTCCTGTTTTGCTTTACACGGTCCAATTCTTGTGCTGAGATTTTCACTACCTTGGCAACTCTTGTCGTGGAGGGATAGAACCCAGAGAAAAGATATGGCTTCCTTCCTCCCAGTGGGCATCCCAGGATTTCTTCAAACTCTTTCACAGTCGGCACTAGCTGGAAGTCCTCAAATGTGAAGCACCTTAGGGGCTGGTCATAATACTGGGAAAGGGATGCAATCGGTTCCATGGAGACTTCTACCCTAGCTAGGTCCCAAATCTTACCATAGGCTTTGCGGAAGGCTTGCCGTTGAAGTTGACCCATTAATTGCCCCAACTCTCGTAAACTAGTGACCTCTAAGCTCTTGATTTTGACTTGATAGAACCTCTTTTTAAGCGAAGGCTTTTGACTTGATCCCATGTTTTACTAAAGTGAAATAAAATCTAGTGCGAATCAAAACTCCGACATTTATCATGGGTGGAATGGATGAATGCATGAAGAAATGCATATGACACAGATGCAATTTACGAATACGGGAGCCCGAGAAACTGTCTCCTTCTTAGATACAACGTCTAGGGGTAGCAAAGTGCCCCAATGTATGTATTTAAAACGGTGACACGAACCCTTCGTTGGTTTGTTTACAGAGAGGATCAAGACAGAACCCATGTGCGATGCATATGCGAAAGGCGCAACACGGGAATGTACATAGTATGACAATACTCACTGAATATAAGCAAAAGGGTATATGACACTTATGCATGGCAGTGTGAAAAATGGCACGCAGCGTGTTTGCTCCGTGCCCCTATTTAAGGGACCTATAAGGGAGAGAGCTAACTAGGCTTTTAGTGATAACCCCCAAGGTAGTCATATCTCTCTTGATGGTTTCTAGAGGTATCATCCCCTTCGAAGAACATACTGCAGCAGTAGGGACTACTAGCAACAATATGTTTTCAAAGAGAAAAACTATAGATGATGGTTCACTGTAATCAAGCAAGTCGAAGACCCAGCATGATCACGGATTCATCTCCACTCCTTATGTTCCCATGAACCCGGGTATAGGGCCCTTTTTCCCTCACAGTGTGTGCAAATAGTGTTGGTGTTTGTGTGCATCAAATGAATAAATATTTACCTCATGCATACATTTTAAAACGCACTAAAAGCAATAAAGAGTTTATGTACACAAGAACATAATGAAGGGAAACCAACAAAGGGATAAGTCACGGTAAAACATTGCACAAGATTAAATGGCCTAACTTTCTAAAAACTGTCCCCAGTGGAGTCGCCAACTGTCGCAACCTACCCTTCGGCGGGAGGGCGACGCGTGACTCGCGGGATGCGTGTTCCATGAAAGGAATACGCGCGGAGTCGCCACCAACGTTTATTTGAGGAAAACGTCGGAAAAACCGGAAAAGACGCGATCTACGAACTTTTAAGCGAAAAGGTTCGGGAGTTGTATTTACGCACGGGGAAGGTATTAGCACCCCACACGTCCGTCCCAAGGGACGGCAGCCTTTAATCGAATGTGCAAACGTGACTTTGATTTTTATGTTCCCTTTTTATGTCTTTATATCCTTTATACCCTTTTTATATTTTTCCTTTTTGTGGTCGACAAGGGTGTTTCCCTTTGCTCCTACGTATTCCTCAATTGGGATGAGAAAATCAGACCTACGTAGTTCTTTCTTATCAAGTGATTCTTTTTTACTTTAAGAGGTGATCATTTTAAGGCGTTGGACCTTGAAAATGATCCATTTTACTTAGTAAGAAATTGAAATGACAAACTTCAAAAACCTATTTTTATGGACGAGCTTGACTAGGCGAGTTGATTTTAGCCTTAGTTTCACTTTAGTTATTTAGTCAATTCGATTAAGAATGAGAAATCCCAAAGAGAAAACGTCCGATTGATTTTCCGCTTTATTTTACTAAAAGATATTTTTTGATTATTATATTATTATTTTACCTCTTTTTGATTTCTAACGTGGTTACGGCACGACCGAATGGTCGGAATTTATTTTAACCGAAGTTAACGGATAATACAATTCAAACGTTCGGTGGAAATTTATTTTATTTTTAAGTTAAGCGAGAAATGACTTAAGTAAAATGGCTTAAGCACGTCAAAAGGGGGTATAAAAAGTAAATGAAATGAGAATAAAAATACACGAAACACAATGTGGACCACCATGGGTACATAGAATGAATCGAAAAGCTTGGTTCGAGGTACTTACCCGTTGAAGATCGAAGAACGATGAAGAACGAATGAAGAACGTCGAAGAACGGTTGAAACTTTTGCGAAATTCTTTATGGAAAATGTTACGGAAACGTTTCGGAAGCGCCTCGGCTTAGATTTTCTTCACGGAAACAATTTTTCCAAGCAAATTCGAAAGAGAGAGAAGTGCCTAAGGGGCTGAACCTTTTTCTTCTTCACTTCCTCCCCTATTTATAGCAAAATAGGGGAGGTGCTTGCCGCCCAGCTCGCCCAGGCGAGCCAGGTTGCTTCCTCCAGAAGCAACAGCCTTCTGGAGGAATCTTCTGGAGGGCCCAAGTGGGCCTGGGTGCTATTTGCACCCCCATTTTTACTAAGTACACCCCCTCTGCTTTTTTTGGTGATTCTGTTTTCGTAAAGTTACGGAAACTTACGAATTTTGTAACGATACTTGTTTTCTTTCCGTAATGTTACGGAACCTTACAGATTACATAATCATCCCCTTTTTGACTTACGGAATGTTACGGAACCTCACTTAATTATGCAACGATGCTTCCATTTGATTTCCGGTGTGTCACAGAAACTTACGGATTGTGCATCATTATTTTTTTGGTTTTCCGGCATGTCCTGAAATTTCACAAATTGCCTAATGATGGGTGCCAAGCACCTCACAAGGACCAAAGAAAAGTCGTATGTCATCAAGCAAAGGTCCCCGGACGAAATTAGGGTATGACAATAGTGAAAGGAACATGCTCTTCATCTAGAGGAGTAGTAGAAAGCCCTACCCTCTCGCGAGATTGAGAGCTACCCTCACCGACATGGCACTGGTCTTCGTGGCATACCTCCTCCAACGAGGAATCACCTATTGGAATGACCTCCCATTCCACCAGGGTTTGATGTATGGAGCCCCTAGAATCGCTTCTACCCATGCCTACAGTAGAATTCAAAACAAAAGACATGGTGGAAAAGAGGAGTGTACCTTGATTACGATCGGAGGAAAGAAGAAATGCAAAGGCAAAATCGACAACTCTAGGTGCAACTAACACGACAACAAGTTGTAGAGAAATAATACAGAGGGAAATGAGGGAGTACTCAAGTGTGACAGTGACCAAAACCTAGCATACACCCCCATTTAAATATGGATGCAATCATTTAGTAACTAGTGGGAGTTGAACCAAAACCCTAAAAACCCGCGCCATGAAAAGATCCCCACTAAACTAGTAACACATCTTTAAGACGTGCCCTCTCACCGAGTGACACATGTCTAAAAGCGACGTGCGTGCATAACATGCGCCCACCCTGAAGAAAAATGAAACATCTCTCTTCAATGTGCACTTTAACTATCAGAAAGGGTAGAATTATCAAATACAGGGACCTCTTA
>NW_021143625.1:0-40458 GCF_004193775.1 Glycine soja
GTGCAGGCATCATTCTGTTATGCTATTCATTATTCAGAGCTTTGTTTTAGGGTTTTCGTTTTTCTGTTTTGACGCTTCTGAGTTCGTAATGCAATTTTACGTTTTCTGCTTCTAATTACAATTTCGTTCTTGCTTCTTCTTCTATTCTCATTTACGTTTCTGTCCGTTTTACATTTCTGTTCGTTTACGTTTGTGTTCATTTACGTTTCCGTTCATTTACGTTTCTGCTTCGTGTTTCAATTGCGTTTTCTGTTTGAATCCATGGAAGGCTAGATTTTCTGGTGTTGTTTCCTTTTGGGGACGAAGCCCAACTCTCTTTGAGGTTTCGCTTGTAATGTGGTTTCCTGGCAGTTCTCCCTTCACCAGTATCCCAAATTCGTGAATATTAATCAGTGCACGCTTCGTGTTCGATTAATTGCCTCTGAGCCTAACTTGCGTTCATGCTTAATGGACGAAGGGCTAACTGGTGTATGTGGTGCCTAATCACGTATTGAAAACCCTGAGTTGATTTTCGCTTAGTAAATTGAAATAGGGTTGGATTAAGTGGTTGACTGTTAGGGACGAATTCTCCAACCCAGGATAAGAGAATGGCTTCTGAATCAGAGGAAACAACCCGTTTTTAATATTAGTAGTTTCGTATTCCAGTTTACTTGTTCTGCTCTTTAATCACAAAACAAACAACCCCCCCCCCCAATCGTTACTGTTACTGCAAATATATTATGAACATTTGGTTTGTCACTGCTCGTTGGGAAACGACCTAGGATCACTTCCTAGTTACTGCATTTTCATGTTTATTTGATTCGGGTACGGCCTCGATCAGCCATCTATTATCTCTTTATGAAAAATTTCTAAGTTTGGAAACTTAATTCATTTTCAATGGCTATTATTTCAACGAGAAAGGAATAATAATAAGGTGAAGGAAATATAAAGATTAAGTATTCTCATAAAAAATGTTATTTCAATAAAATAGTCTTCGATGTTATCATATGAACTTTAAAGGTTTTATTTCGACAAAAATTGTTTTGATAGCATTATTACAAACATGAAGAAAGAAGAGCTTAGATTGGAGGTTATAGCGGTTTGGCAAAAGAGGTTTTACACAAAGACAATTGAAGCCATTAGATCTAAGTAGTTAGGAATTTACTTCTACACATGTCAAAATCATATTATTCAACTATTACCTATGACAATCATTTTTCATTAGATTGAATTATTGTCCCTCAAGTTCTCATACGCCACTTATGCTGCTCACACGAAATGACTCTCAATTTGAAGGTCGCAATGTATGTATTCATCCCACTTTTAATGAAATTTGTTTTGTTTACTTTCCTATATTTATCTGAACCCTTATCTCTTTTCAATCGTTACTTCTTATCCAAACCTTTAGTTTTTCCAAACTCCATTTCTTTTCTAAACTTTAGTTCTACCCAATCTCCATTTCTTCTCAAAATCTTTACTTTTGTTAATCTTCATTTCTTCTCTGGACTTTCCTTTTGTCCAATCTCCATTGCTTAATCATTGAAATTATTATTAGAATTTTCATAACATGTATGCCTAAATTTATCATCGATATTATTAATATTGAACAATGTTTCTATTGAAATTATTTATACATAAACTATGTAATGGATATTATTGTCAAAATTGTTATTACTATCTTTATTAATACTTAAGCAATTCTCTTTAAGTTGAAAACTATAATTGTTTGTTCGACAAAAAATAACTTACAATCGAAAACACATTCTATGCATCACACTTAAACATTTATTTATTAATAGAATTGCTAGTGAAAATTATTCTTTGATAGATATAAAATTCTTTTCGAAAACTATTAACAATTTTCACCATCAACACTTACATTTATCAAATTTAAATAAATAATTAATAATATATTAAAAATTCAAAATAATATATAAAATAATTACTCCTATGAATTATATAATATGAATTTAATTAATACCCTACAAGACATGAGGTACTAAGCTAATAGAATGTAAAAATATGAATAAATAAAAGTTTGAGTTTGGAGAAGAAAGGTAGAAAAGGAGAATAACAATAAAGTAAATTAAATAAGAAAATAAATTACTGGAAAGATAAACTACATTAAAATTAAGGTTCGAACATAAACACATTCTTAGAACTAGTAGTCATTTTTGCGTGGCTTGATTAGTGGGTAGAACTTGTGCAAATTTTGTAACCAAAGGAAAATGACTATTAGTGTGTGGCATCACAAGTTTTGAGTAGTAAGAAATATCTTATGGAGAATACTTATTAGGACCTTTATGTTATATTTTTTGGTAAATCCTTGTTATTATTATTTGTGATCGACTTGTTCAAGACATTGAATCATAAGATCAATGGTCAAATCAGTGGATCACTATTGATACACATGACTGAGTCTATATTAAAAAATTAGAAAATTGTATACCCAAGTCTTAAAAAAAAGAAAAGAAAAAATATATTACAACTTATTATTATTATTATTGTTGTTGTTGTTGTTGTTGTTGTTGTTGTTGTTTAGTTTATTATATTTTATGTTTTGATTATTTTTTGGCTCTTTATGTTAGTTTTTGGAGTCAAACCAAGCCCAAACAACTAAACCAACACATAAATACTTTGAAAGGAGTTGTTGTCAAGCCATAGCAAATTACCATTTTATCCTTTTGAGGTTTTTCCTACTCCCCTAACCCTTCTCCCATCCTCTCTCACTTCTCTCTTCCTCTTTTACGACACCCCCTGATGCAATCCTACCCCCCAAGGGCATTGGATAGAAGACTCTAAGAATATTGGATCAGAGATGCAAGAGAAGACCCTAAGGTTCTCATGAGCCTTGGGGTAGATTTTGGGTCCATGGGCTAAGTATGAAGAGCCCACTTATCTTTGTACATACTAGATTAGGATTTCATTATTTTTTGGGTCTTGTATTTAGGGCTCCATAATATAGGTAAGGTACCCTAGAAATATAGGATTTTTCAGCCCATGTATTTTAGGGCACCTAGACTAGTTTTTGTATTAGGGGTAGTTTTGTAATTTCACATGCACTAAGTGAATATTTGATGTGTGTGTTGGGAAATAAATTTAATTGAATTGGTAGAAGCCCAATCCAATTAAATTTTAGAGGGGGAGGTGAGCATTTGCTTACTACACCCCATTGCCACATCATATAGTCACACTTTGTGCATGTTCTTCATGCTTTACATGCCTCATGACACCTAAGCACACTTAGTGGAGAATCTTGGATTAGTGGGCTGAACCATAACTGAAATTCACTAATCATAATTAGTGAAATTTTGGCTCCAAAATTTGGCTCCACAAATTCAATTTAATATTCAAGTGAAATTTGAATTGAAATTCAAATTTCCCTCCAATTTTGTGTGACACTTAGGCTATAAATAAAGGTCATGTGTGTGCATTTTTTTCAAATTTGATCATTTGAAAATTAAACTTCATATTTCAAAGCTCTTTTAGAGCAGAAAATTTCGTGCTCTTCTCTTCCTCTCCCTTCATTCATCTCCTTCTTCCTCCAAGCTCTTATCCATGGCCTCTTATGGTGGTGAGCTTCTTCTAGACTCATCTTCTCCTTGAAGTGGCGTCTCCTCTCTCCCTTCCTTCTCCATTCTACTGCCATTCATCTTCCAAGAAGCAAAGGAATCCATTGATGATGAAGATCCTAGGCCTACAAGCTCCAATGGAGCTTACATCATGTGGTATCAAGAGCATCTTCATCTAGGTGATGTTCTTTTGCTTCCTCTATCTTTTTGTTTGGTAAATTCTCTTTAATTCCTTGTTCTTCATCTTATTCTCCATGTATATCCTCCATTTTCTTGTGGTTTGATGCGTTTTAGAGTAGATTAAAAAAAATAAACCGATTAAATCTTAGATCTACACTTGTTCTTGCATTTCTATGGTTCAAATTTTGTAGATCTACTCTTGAATCATGTTTTTGTGTTGATTTTAGGTTATATCATTTTTCATTCATAATATTCTTGTGCTGAACCTTTAGATCCAATTTTTCTTCCAAAATATTGATTAGAAAAAAAAAACACAAAAATCTAAGTGTAAATCACTTAATCCATGTTGTCTTAGAGTCATGTTTAGTCATAGTAATTGTCACATTATGTTCTAAGTTTGTGTTGAATTTTTATTTTGTTGATTGAATTCTAGATACATTTGTTCATGTAGTCTTGTCATTCTTAGCCTATCTTTTGAATTTTGAGTCTAATTCATGCATGTTATTTAGTTCATAACATGTTCTAAATCAATTCCTAGAAGTAGTTTTGTTGTTGAACTTTTTTTGTTTTCTAAGTTTCCTACATGATGCCTATGATGAAGTTGAGTTGTGGTGCTGAGTTGTGGCTGGATTTGTGAATCAAAATAAGTCTTAAGCTCTCTTAAATTGTGTTCTTCAAGAGAATTGAGCATAAGAAAACACAAACTGTAACTATCCAAGCCTTAGGCAGCATAAACACTACTCTTGATTTCTAGGTTGAAATCGTTGGTACTGGCAGCTTGAACATACAAACTTGTATAAATTACTGGGAATTGGTCACTACATGTTTTGAGCTGAAATGTTTACTGAATTTTCTAGACATCGGGACTAAAATTATGGAAAAAGAACCAATTTATTTGGATTAAAGGAAAAAATAAGAAAAATCACACAAGTTGACTGAAAAATCAGTGTCCAGGAAAAAAAAGTGAAAGGGAAGTGTGCTTGTTGTTTTGGCTCAAATTTTGTTCTATAATTGGTGTCTATTTTATACCAATCCTAGTTATGAAATTTCAATTGAAAATTATTGTGAAAAAAAGTGCCAAAACTAGAGGTTTCTTGTGTCTTTTTTTTATAGTTTTTCTACTCTACTCTAAAGCCATTTTAGGTTTCTCTTTGAGTCCTAGCTTGCTTTTGTGCGCTTTTCATTGCTTTAATTTTTGAATAATCCTTGAAAATTTGTCTTGTCAAAACTCTATTGGTTTAGCTTTCATTTCATTTTTTTTCTTTGGTTATTGCTTGTCTCTTTGTTTCCTTGCTTGTGAGTTGCCATATAGGGAATTGGAAAGGAGGATTGATGCCATACCTTGAAGAATTTGAGTCAAGAAGCAAGGGGCCAACCACCTTAAGAGCTATTGGACTAAGAAGCACTCCAAATTGAGTGAAACACCAAAGAGAGAATAGCCACTACAAGTGAGGACTATTTTTTTTTGTGATTTTGTAATTGGCCATTTGCTTTGCTTTCAAATTTCGTAACAAAAAGGCCTTTCATTGGAAGTAAGTTGGGAGCCTCCAATAGGTCACCCTACTTCCATTTGTGTGTAATAATTTTAGGCAATTTTCCCTTAGGATAGTGAGTGTTTTGTTGGGATCCTTAAATGAGGTCATCCAAACACTCTTAGGATCCGCCTAGTTTGCATTTCTTGCACTTTAATTTCTTGCTTACTTTCATAGCTTATTTCCTTTACCCTCCATTGTCAAACTGCCTAGATAGCTTGCCTTTTACCAATTATTTTTTTCCTTATCTTTCACACCTCTTTTAGTGTTTATTTTGGCTAGTTTCAACCATAGTTTCTTTTACCTTTTGTTTTCAAACCCCCAACAAGAAAGAACCATCACTTAGGAACCAACAGGAGTCTTCATTTTTCATCTAGTGTTAATGGTGAGGGTTCTACTCCTAAGGACCCCTTGTATAAGATATTAGATGAGTTGAGATCCCTTAAGTTGTGGAAAGAAAAACAAGAGAGAAAAGAAAAAGGTAAAAAAAGAGTAGAAGAAATAAGTCAAGATGAAAGAGAGAAAATAAGAGAGGAAGAAAGAAGAAAAATAATGAAAGAAATGAAAAGAGAAAAACATGTCTCCTATAGTAGTCATGACTCTTGCAAGAGTTTAAGTGAAGAACTTAGCGACTATTATAGAAGGTGTCATAGTTCACATACTAAACATCACTCCCAAAGAACAGAAAAGGATAGAAGGCCTCAAGAGGTTAACATTAGCCTCCCATATTTCCATGGAAAAGATAATGTTGAGGCCTACTTAGATTGGGAAATGAAGGTTGAACAACTCTTTGCTTGCCATCATATTAGCAAAGAGATAAAAGTTCCATTGGCTACCCTTAGCTTTCAAGGGTATGCTCTCTATTGGTGGACTTCTCTTGTTAGGGAACAAAAGATTCACGGGGATCCTCCAGTAGAGTATTGGAATGATCTTAAGAGTGCTCTTAGGAAGAGGCACATTCCCTCCTACTATGAAAGGGAGCTTATGGACAAGCTCCAAAGGCATAGACAAGGGAGTATGAGTGTTGAAGAATATAGACAACAAATGGAACTACTCCTTTTAAGAGCTGGACTTAGGGAGGAGGAAAGAACAAGCATAGCTAGGTTCCTTAGTTGGCTTATTATGGAACTCCTTCCATATAGGGACCTAGATGAGCTAGTCCAACTTTGTATAAGAGTGGAGCAACAACTTAAAAGAAATCCTTCTTCAAAATCTTATGGCTCTCACTCTTATCCAAGGAAGGACCAAGCCCATGGAATTTTGGGGGCTGCACCTTCAAAACCCAAGGAAGATAAGGGTAAGACCATAGAGAAATACACCCCTGAGACTAATTCCCAAGAAAGGACTAGCAACATTAAATGCTTCAAATGTCTTGGGAGAGGTCACATTGCCTCTCAATGCCCCACAAAGAAAACCATGATCACGAGGGGTCAAGACATTTATAGTAGTCAAGAGGAGACTTCTTCTTGCCCTTCCTCTAGTGGAAGTGAAGATGAAGTAAGGGGTGAAGAGTCTAGTGAGGAAGTCTACCCCCATGAAGAAGGTGACCTCTTAATGGTTAGAAGGCTCCATGGAGATCAATCTTGTGATCTATCTCAATCCCAAAGAGAGAACATCTTTCATACAAGATGCAAAATTTTAGATAAAACTTGTTCTCTCATTATGGATAGTGGATCTTGTTGCACAAGATTAGTTTCCAAGTTGAACCTCACTATCATTCCCTACCCAAAACCTTATAAACTTCAATGGCTCAATGAGCAAATGGAAATGATAGTTAACCAATAAGTGAAGGTACCTTTCTCCATTGGGACATATAAGGATAAAGTTAATTGTGATATAGTTCCCATGGAGGCAGGACATATTCTTTTAGGAAGGCCATGGCACTTTGATAGGAAGATCATTTACAATGGCCTAACTAATGAGATTACCCTCATCCATCTTGGCACTAAATTTGTGTTGCATCCTCAAACACCTTCATAGGTGGCCAAGGATCAACTAGCTATGAAAGATAAGAGGGATGAGGAAGAAAAACTAGAAAACCAAAAGAAAAAGAAGGATAGTAAGGCCCTATCTTCAAAGGCCAAGGGGAAGGAAAAAGAGGAAAAGGATTCCTCCAAGAAGATTGTTAAGAAGGAAAATCATTGATGGAAGCTTGCTTGTGAGGCTTCTATGAAGGATGGATCTTTGAGCTTCAATGAGGTCCTTTAATGGTGATTTTCCACCATGGAGATGCAGCGGAAGACAAAGGAGAAGAGGTGAGAGGAGGCGCCATCAACTAGGGAATAAGCCATGGAAGAAGGAGCTTTACCACCAAGATGAGCCTTGGATAAAAAGCTTGGAGAGGATGCTTCAATGGAGGAAAATAAAGAGGGAGAGAAAGAGAGAGAGGGGGGGAGCACGAAATTGAAGGAAGAAAAAGGGAGAGAAGTTGAACTTTGAGTTGTGTCTCACAAGACTCTCATTCATCAAAGTTACAACAAGTGTTACACATGCTTCTATTTATAGACTAGGTAGCTTCCTTGAGAAGCTTTCTTAAGAAAACTTCCTTGAGAAGCTTCTTTGAGAAAACTTCCTTGAGAAGCTAGAGCTTAGCTACACACACCCATCTAAAAACTAAGCTCACCTTCTTAAGAAGCTTCCTTGAGAAGCTAGAGCTTAGCTACACACACCCATCTAAAAACTAAGCTCACCTCCTTGACAAAATACATGAAAATACAAAAATGTTCCTACTACAAAGACTACTTAAAATGCCCTGAAATACAAGGCTAAAACCCTATACTAATAGAATGGCCAAAATACAAGGCCCAAAAGAAGGAAAAACCTATTCTAATATTTACAAAGAAGAGTGGATCCAACCTTGACCCATGGGCTCAAAAATCTACCCTAAGGTTCATGAGAACCCTAGGGCCTTCTTTAGTAGCTCTAGCCCGAGCCTCTTGGAGTCTTCTATCCAATACCCTTGGGGGCTAGGATTGCATCATCCCCTCCACCTTGGAAAGGATCTGACCTCAAATCCCGAGGTTCTTCATACTTTGGGCTCCTTCCCACGATACCTGTAAAAAGAATAAAAACATATGTATTAGTTGTGTTGGGTATGTTAGAGTAGGGTAAGGTCTGAAAACTCCTTTCATGGACATCTTCCCATGAGGGAACATGGTTCCTCACCAACTCAATGAGTGGTGCTACAAGTATAGAAAAATATTGGACAAACCTTTTGTAAAAGTTTGTTAAGTCATGGCAACCCCAAATTTCCCTTATACTTGGTGGAGTGGGCCAATCAAGAATGACCTTTATTGTCTTAGGCTCCGTGGGAATCCCTTGATCACTATTTAAAAAATTAAGGAATGTAATGCAATAAAGCATACCCTTTTCTGTATTTTTATGTTGATTATTCCTACAAAAAAATACGACAAACCTAAGGTGTCCCATATGAACACCTAAGTTTGTATTAAAACCAAAAATAAGAACAAACCTACCTAATGAGTCCCTATGTACATGAATCATGAAGACGTTGGGTGCATGACTGATTTTACAAAAGAGGGTTGCAACACTCAACAAATTCATCATATCACTTATTGTAGGGATTTGGTGCCTAATAATACCTATTTTGGGCACCAAAAAAGCACAAGGATTTAAGCTCTTACGAACCAAACCCTCATCCAACAACTCCTTTACTTGAGGAATAACCTCAAGCCCAAGAGGTGTGGCAGTGCTAACAAGTGTCTTTTTACAAAAGAGAAAATGTGGAGGTTGTCTAAGAGGGAAAGTTTCTTTAATGTTTGTCTTTATTGTAAAATGAGTTTCCTTCTTAGCTAAACTCTTGGAGGAGACACTTACCTCCTTACACTTCTCTTTAACAACTAATGGTTATCCTTCTTCTTGGGGGTAGATTTCTTCACTAGATTCTTCCCCTTTTGCTTTTTCACTTTCACTAGAGGAAGGTGAAGTAGTAGCCTCATCTTGGCTACTATAAATGTCTTGGCCCCTCATAATCATGGTTTTGGTGGTGGGGCATTGAGAAGTAATGTGTCCTCTTCCAAGACATTTAAAGCACTTTATAGAGCTAGTTTTCTCTTGCATACTAGCCTTAGGGGCTTGTTTTTCTATTGTCTTCCCCTTATCATCTTTGGGCTTAGAAGGTGTCACCCCTAAGATGCCTTGACCTTGGTCTTTCTTTGGATAAGAGTGAGAGCCATAAGATTTTGAAGTAGACTTCTTTTTAAGTTGTAGCTCTACCCTTATTTCCCAATCTAAGTTAGCCTCTACATTGTCCTTCCCATGGAAGTATGAGAGGTTAATGTTAGCCTCTTGAGGCTTTCTTTCCTTTTCTTTTCTATAGGAGTGAGGTCTAAGATGTGACCTATGCCTTCCTTCGTAATAGTCACGAAGTTCTTCACTTAGGCTCTTGCAAGAGTTATGACTACTATAGGAGACATATTTTTCTCTTTTTATTTCTTTCATTATTTTTTTTCTTTCTTCCTCTCTTATTTTCTTTCTTTCATCTTGACTTATTTCTTCCACTCTTTTTTTTCCTTTTTCTTTTCTCTCATGTTTTTCTTTCCATAACTTGAGGGAACTCAACTCATCTAAGATTCTAGATAAAGGGTCTTTATGACTAGTACCCTCGCCATTAACACTAGATGAATGATGACTCATGTTGGTTTCTAAGTTGTGGTTCTTTCTTGTTGGAGGTTTGAAAACAAAAGGTAAAAGAAACTATGGTTGAAACTAGCCAAAATAAACACTAAAAGAGGTGTGAAAGATAAGGTAAAAAAACTAATTGGTAAAAGGAAAGCTATCTAGGCGGTTTGACAATGGAAGGTAAAGGAAATAAGCTATGAAAGTAAGCAAGAAATATAAACTAGGTGAATCCTAAGAGTGTTTTGATGACCACATTCAAGGTTCCCAACAAAACACTCACTATCCTAAGGAAAAATTGCCAAAAATTATTACACAAATGGAAGTTTGGTAACCTATTGGAGGCTCCCAACACACTTCCAATGAAAGGCCTTTTTGTTACAAAACTTGAAAGCAATGAAGGTAAGTAAATTGCCAATTACAAAATTACAAAACGGTCCTCAATTTTGGTGGTTGTTCTCTCTTTGGTGATTCACTCAATTTGGAGTGCTTCTTAGTCCAATAGCTCTTAAGGTGGTTGGCCCCTTTCTTCTTGACTCAAATTCTTCAAGGGATGACACCAATCCTCCTTCCAATTCCCTATATGGCAACCCACAAACAAGGAAACAAAGAGACAAGCAATAACCAAAGACCAAAAAAAAATGAAATGAAAGCTAAACCAATGGAGTTTTAACAAGACAATTTTTCAAGGATTACTCAACAATTAAAGCAATGAAAAGGACATAGAAGCAAGCTAGGACTCAAAGAGAAACTTAGAATGGCTCTAGAGTAGGGTAAAAAAAACTATAAAAAAAAGACTCAACAAACCTCTAGCTTTGGCACTTGTTTTCACAGTAATTTTCAATTGAAATTTTGGAACTAAGATTGGTATAACATAGGCACCAATTATAGAATAAATTTTGAGCCCAAAGAACAAGCGCACTTCCCTTTCACTTCTTTTTTCCTGGATACTGATTTTTCTGCCAACTTGTGTGATTTTTAGTATTTTTTCCTTTTATCCAAATCACTTGTTTCTTTTTGTATAAATTTTTTCCAGATGTCTAGAAAATTTATTAAAAATTTCAGCTCAAAATTCGAAGTAATCAATTCTCAGTAATGTTTACAAGTTTGTATGTCCAAGCTGCCAGCACCAGCGATTTTTTTTTTAAGCATGGTATATTGATTGCCTTGGGCTTACTTTCAACCTTCCTATGTATGTTGAACTCACTAGGATTGTTTACCATAGTTTTAGGAGTTCAATATTCACTTAGGATCAACATTTGAGCCAGCAATTCAATCACCAAAACTCAAATTCACAATAGACACAATCATAAGGAAACCTAAAAGTTCAAGAAAAGGTTCACAATCAAAGACTCTCTAAGAATTTTGCATGAACATGTTAAGGACTAATTAACATGAAAGATTTTACTCAAATGAAATAATAGGCTAAAATAATTTCATACACTCATGAAAAAATGAGTTAGACAAAAAAACAAGAAAATAAAATTCAGCACAACATAAGAAATCTTATGTGACAAGTTTCATGACTAGACATGACTTCTATGACAAAACTACAATAGGTGAACAAGTCACTCTAGATTTTTGAGATTTTCTTCTACTTTAATATTTTTGTAAGAATTCTATGGTTTAGGTTTCAGCCACAAAAAATAACAAGACAAAACTCAAAGGAACCTAAACTCAACACAATTTATGGTTCAAGAACAAGAACAAGAAATTTGAACCATTGAAAATCAAATCTAGCTTCTATAGCAAGTTTAATCTGTGGAAACTCTAAAGAATCATGTCAAAAACATTTAGCACAAGACATGTGAGGAGATACATGGAGAAAAATGAAGAAACAACAATAGAAGAGAAGGTAAAGCAAAAAATTAATGGAGGTTTAAGGAGCACCTACTTGAAGCTCTTGTGCTCTGATACCACTTGATGGAAGCTTGCTTATGGGGCTTCTATGGAGGCTGGATCTTTGAGCTTCAATGAGGTCCTTTAATGGTGATTTTCCACCATGGAGATGCAGCGGAAGACAAAGGAGAAGAGGTGAGAGGAGGCGTCATCCACTAGGGAATAAGCCATGGAAGAAGGAGCTTCACCACCAAGATGAGCCTTGGATAAAAAGCTTGGAGAGGATGCTTCAATGGAGGAAGAGAAAGAGGGAGAGAAAGATAGAGAGGGGGTGCATGAAATTGAAGGAAGAAAAAGGGAGAGAAGTTGAACTTTGAGTTGTGTCTCACAAGACTCTCATTCATCAAAGTTACAACAAGTGTTACACATGCTTCTATTTATAGACTAGGTAGCTTCCTTGAGAGGCTTTCTTAAGAAAACTTCCTTGAGAAGCTTCTTTGAGAAAACTTCCTTGAGAAGCTAGAGCTTAGCTACACACACCCATCTGAAAACTAAGCTCACCTTCTTAAGAAGCTTCCTTGAGAAGCTAGAGCTTAGCTACACACACCCATCTAAAAACTAAGCTCACCTCCTTGACAAAATACATGAAAATACAAAAATGTTCCTACTACAAAGACTACTTAAAATGCCCTGAAATACAAGGCTAAAACCCTATACTAATAGAATGGCCAAAATACAAGGCCCAAAAGAAGGAAAAACCTATTCTAATATTTACAAAGAAGAGTGGATCCAACCTTGACCCATGGGCTCAAAAATCTACCCAAGGTTCATGAGAACCCTAGGGCCTTCTTTAGTAGCTCTAGCCCGAGCCTCTTGGAGTCTTCTATCCAATACCCTTGGGGGTAGGATTGCATCAATCATTTTGCAATAAAATGTGATATCAAAAGACCATTCCTTCTTAAACAATCTTTCTACCTTCTCCTATCAAGGGAAACATCCCTTAGCACTACCATACCTCTTGAGCTTGAGGTTATTCCTCAAGTAAAGAAGTTGTTGGATGAGGGTTTGGTTCGTAAGAGCTTAAATCCTTGTGCTTTGTTGGTGCCCAAAATAAGTATTATGAGGCACCAAATCCCTATGATTGGTGGTATGATGAATGTGTAGAGTGGTGCAACCCTCTTTTGTAAAATCACTCATGCACCCAACATCTTCATGATTTGTGTACATAGGGACTCATTAGGTAGGTTTGTTCTTATTTTTTGTTTCAATACAAACTTAGGTGCTCATATGGGACACCTTAGGTTTGTCATAATTTTTTGTAGGAATAATCAACATGAAAATAAAGAAAAAGGTATGTTTTATTCCATTACTTTCCTTGACTTTTAAAATAGTGATCAAGGGCTTCCCATGGACCCTAAGAGAATAAAGGTCATTCCTGAGTGGCCTACTCCACCATCTATAAGGGAAATTTGGGACTTCAATGACTTAACAAACTTTTACAAAAGGTTTGTCCTATATTTTTCTATACTTGTAGCACCACTCATTGAGTTGGTGAGGAACTATGTTCTCTCATGGGAAGATGGTCATGAAAGGGGTTTTCAGTCAATACCCTACTCTAACATACTCAACATCACTAATACATATGTTTTTATTCTTTTTACAGTGAGGAAAGAATCCCTGAGTTTCAAGAAACTATGGATTTGAGGTCAAACCCTTTTCAAGGGGGAGGGAATGATGCAATCCTACCCCCCCCCCCCCCAAGGGCATTGGATAGAAGACTCCAAGAAGATTCGACCAGGGATGCAAGAGAAGGCCCTAAGATTCTCATGAGCCTTAGGGTAGATTTTGGGCCCATGGGCTAAGTATGAGCCCACTTATCTTTGTACATATTAGATTAGGATTTCATTATTTTTGGGCCATGTATTTAGGGCTCCATAATGTAGGTAGGGTACCCTAGAAATATAGGATTTTTTAGCCCTTGTATTTTAGAGCACCTAGACTAGTTTTTGTATTAGGGGTAGTTTTGTAATTTCATATGCACTAAGTGAATATTTGATGTGTGTTGGGAAATAAATTTAATTGAATTGGTAGAAGCCCAATCCAATTAAATTTTAGAGGGGGAGGTGAGCATTTGCTTACTACACCCCATTGCCACATCATATAGTCACACTTTGTGCATGTTCTTCATGCTTTACATGCCTCATGACACCTAAGCACACTTAGTGGAGAATCTTGGAATTGATATTGGATTAGTGGGCTGAATCATAACTGAAATTCACTAATCATAATTAGTGAAATTTTGGCTCCAAAATTTGGCTCCACAAATTCAATTTCAAATTCAAATTTCCCTCCAATTTTGTGTGACACTTAGGCTATAAATAGAGGTCATGTGTGTGCATTTTTTTTCAACTTTGATCATTTGAAAATTAAACTTCAGATTTCAAATCTCTTTTAGAGAATAAAATTTCGTGCTCTTCGCTTCCTCTCCCTTCATTCATCTCCTTCTTCCTCCAAGCTCTTATCCATGGCCTCCTATGGTGGTGAGCTTCTTCTAGACTCATCTTGTCCTTGAAGTGGCATCTCGTCTCTCCCTTCCTTCTCCATTCTGCTGCTGTCGCAACGTGCCCTTCACGGGCGAGCGAGGGTGAGGCTCACGGGTGCGCTTTCCAAAGGAGGAAAGATGCGCGGAGTCGCCACCAACGTTTATTTGTGGAAAACGTCGGGAAAACCGAAGGAAACCGGTCAAAATGAAAATTCTAAGTTCGGGAGTTGTATTTACGCTTGAGGAAGGTATTAACACCTCTTACGTTTGTCTCAAAGGACAACAGCCTATTTTTCAGAATTGTGGAATTGTGTTATCTTAACTTTTATTTCTTTTTATTTTTTGAGGTCGACAAAAGCGGGGCTTTTGCTCCTACGTACCCTCCATCAAAGAGGAAATCAGACCTACGTAGTTCTTTCTTATGCGTGAATCAAGTGATTGATTTTTTACTTGAGGGGTGATCATTTTAAGGCGTTGGACCTTAAAAATGATCCTTTTTACTTAGTAAGAAACTGAAATGATAAACTTTCAAAAAACCTATTTTTGTGGACGAGCTTGACTAGGTGAGTTCGATTTTAGCCTTAGTTTCACTTTAGTTGTTAGTCAATTCAATTAAGAATGAGAAATCCCAAAGAGAAAACGTCCGATTGATTTTTTCGCTTTATTCTACTAAAAGGTATTTTTTTATTATTATATTATTATTTTACCTCTTTTTTGGTTTCCAACGTGGTTACGGCACGACCGAACGGTTGGAATTCATTTTAACCGAAATTAACGGATAATACAATTTAAACGATCGGTGGAAATTTATTTTATTTTTAGATTAAGCGAGAAATGACTTAAATAAATGGCTTAAGCACGTCAAAAGGGGGTATAAAAAGCTAATGAAAACGAGAATAAAAATACATGAAACAAAATGTGGACCACCACGGGTACATATAATGAATTGAAAAGCTTGGTTTGAGGTACTTACCCGTTGAAGACTGAAGAAAACGAAGAACGAATGATGAATGTTGAAGAACGGTCGAGAATCTTCGCGTAATTACTCACGGAAACGTTGCGGAAACGTTACGGAAGCGCCTCGGCTTGGATTTTCTTCACGGAAATAATTTTCCTCAGCAATTTCGAGAGAGAGAGAAGTGCCAAGAAGGCTGAACCCCTTTCTTCTTCACTTCTCCCCCTATTTATAGCAAAATAGGGGAGAAGCTTGTCACCCAGCTCGCCCAGGCGAGCAAGGTTGCTTCCTCCAGAAGCAACAGCCTTTTGGAGGAAGGATCTGGAAGGCCCAAGTGGGCCAGATTGCTATTTGTACCCCTTTTTTACTAAATGCACCCCCTTCTATTTTATTTTGGTAATTCTTTTTCCGTAACGTTACGAAACTTTACGAATTTCGTAACGATACTTATTTTCCTTCCGCAAGGTTACGAATCCTTACGGATTATGTATTTACTCTTTTTTAGCTTTCGAAGAAGTTATGGAAACTCACTAATTGCGCAAAAACACCTCTTTTCGATTTCCGCCACATTACGGAATTTCACGGATCGCGCAAGCCTGCTTCCTTTTGATTTCTGACACGCCTCGGGACTTCATTTATTGTGAAACAAAGGACGCCAAGTATCTCAAAGCGGCTAACCAAAGGTTGCATGTCATCAAGTAATAATCCCCGGACGAAATTAGGGTATGACAGTTGCCCCTCTTTACTTACCTCTCATCGGAGATAAGAGGAAAACAAAGATAGGACACTGATTTCGTCCGTCCTGCCCTTTCCGTGATGACGACTCTCGTCTCTACTCCTTCTCTTTTTCTTCTGCACAAAACAAAAATACAAACAACAACAAGAACAACGAATATAGTATACATATACACATATACACATATACACATATTTGGCAAAGGAACCGATCCGGAAAACAACAGAAGAACGTATTTCCCAGTCACCAGAGGCTTCACGCTTGATAATGGAGGACACATGAACAGTGCTAGGCAATAACATTCATGGGGCTTCGAAAAAGGGGAGAATGGAGGATTGCCTTGAGGGTCCGCACTTAGGCAATCATGAAACACAGCTCCAAACTCGAAAGTGGAGGACACATGAACAGCGCTAGGCAATAACATTCATGGGGCTCCGAAAAAGGGGAGAATGGAGGATTGCCTTGAGGGTCCTCACTTAGGCAATCATGAAACACAGCTCCAAACTCGAAAATGGAGGACACATGAACAGCGCTAGGCAATAACATTCATGGGGCTCCGGAAAAGGATGAGAATGGAGGATTTCCTTGAGGGTCCACACTTAGGCAATCATGAAACACAGCTCCAATCTCGAAAGTGGAGGACACATGAACAGCCCTAGGAAATAACATTCATGGGGCTCCGAAAAAAAAAGGGTGAGAATGGAGGATTGCCTTGAGGGTCCTCACTTAGGCAATCATGAAACACAGCTCCAAACTCGAAAGGACACATGAACAGCGCTAGGCAATAACATTCATGGGGCTCCGGAAAAGGGTGAGAATGGAGGATTTCCTTGAGGGTCCACACTTAGGCAATCATGAAACGCAGCTCCAATCTCGAAAGTGGAGGACACATGAACAGCCCTAGGCAATAACATTCATGGGGCTCCGAAAAAAAAAAGGTGAGAATGGAGGATTGCCTTGAGGGTCCTCACTTAGGCAATCATGAAACACAGCTCCAAACTCGAAAATGGAGGACACATGAACAGCCCTAGGCAATAACATTCATGGGGCTCCGAAAAAAAAGGTGAGAATGGAGGATTGCCTTGAGGGTCCTCACTTAGGCAATCATGGAACACAGCTCCAAACTCGAAAGTGGAGGACACATGAACGAAAACGCAATTCATGGAGCTCCGAAAAAAAGGGGGAGAATGGAGGATTGCCTTAAGGGTCCTCACTTAGGCAATCATGAAACACAACTCCAACCTCGAAAATGGAGGACACATGAACAGCGCTAGGCAATAACATTCATGGGGCTCCGAAAAAGGGTGAGAATGGAGGATTGCCTTGAGGGTCCGCACTTAGGCAATCATGAAACATAGCTCCAAACTCGAAAGTGGAGGACACATGAACAGCGCTAGGCAATAACATTCATGGGGCTCCGAAAAAGGGTGAGAATGGAGGATTGCCTTGAGGGTCCGCACTTAGGCAATCATGAAACACAGCTCCAAACTCGAAAGTGGAGGACACATGAACAGCGCTAGGCAATAAAATTCATGGGGCTCCGAAAAAAGGGGGAGAATGGAGGATTGCCTTGAGGGTCCGCACTTAGGCAATCATGGAACACAGCTCCAAACTCGAAAGTGGAGGACACATGAACGAAAACGCAATTCATGGAGCTCCGAAAAAGGGGGAGAATGGAGGATTGCCTTGAGGGTCCGCACTTAGGCAATCATGGAACACAGCTCCAAACTCGAAAGTGGAGGACACATGAATGAAAACGCAATTCATGGAGCTCCGAAAAAAAGGGGGAGAATGGAGGATTGCCTTGAGGGTCCTCACTTAGGCAATCATGAAACACAGCTCCAACCTCGAAAATGGAGGACACATGAACAGCGCTAGGCAATAACATTCATGGGGCTCCGAAAAAGGGTGAGAATGGAGGATTGCCTTGAGGGTCCGCACTTAGGCAATCATGAAACATAGCTCCAAACTCGAAAGTGGAGGACACATGAACAGCGCTAGGCAATAACATTCATGGGGCTCCGAAAAAAGGGGGAGAATGGAGGATTGCCTTGAGGGTCCGCACTTAGGCAATCATGGAACACAGCTCCAAACTCGAAAGTGGAGGACACATGAACGAAAACGCAATTCATGGAGCTCCGAAAAAGGGGGAGAATGGAGGATTGCCTTGAGGGTCCTCACTTAGGCAATCATGAAACACAGCTCCAAACTCGAAAGTGGAGGACACATGAACGAAAACGCAATTCATGGAGCTCCGAAAAAAAAAGGGTGAGAATGGAGGATTGCCTTGAGGATCCTCACTTAGGCAATCATGAAACACAGCTCCAAACTCGAAAGTGGAGGACACATGAACGAAAATGCAATTCACGGAGCTCCGAAAAAAGGGGTTGGCGGGACCGAACGGTCCACCGGTTTTTTCCACCTAAAAGGATAACATGCTTTTTGCAAAGAAAAATAGATCATTCGCGAGAGCACCACATCTTAGAGAAACAATATGCTTGTGCCAAGGGTAATCTTCCTTGTAATCGAGAATGAAGGGTAGGATGTCAACTTCTAGCTTTCAAATGAACACGCAGGGGAAACATCGGGCTAAGCTGAAAATAAATCACTCATAGTGTATAAAACTCACAAGGCAAGTGTTTTATCCTATTCCCAAACCATAACTGCACCATGACTTTATTTTGCACACGATTTCCTATCGAATCAAAGATCAAACGTATGATCACGGACCAATAGGATTTTCTCGAGGGTAGTGTTTTTGGAGAGGAAACTGGGTGTTTTGGTCTTTTCCTCTTTGTTCAGGTGGGGTGGGATATCGCCAGTCGAGAATGACCTTGAATGGAAATCTGAAGGGAAGAGACACCAAAAATGGGTTTTCCTTTGTCGGCAGTCCCTTACCTTGCTGAAAATTTATCCGGTCTGAAGATCTTCCGTTCTCTTTCTTTCATTGATCGAGAATTGCCTCTTTTCCCTTTTTACTTCCCTTCGACCTTCGACCGGGAATCCTTCCTTTTTTTTTTTTTGTTCTTTTTTTTATTTTCATCTTTTTCTTTTCTTTCTTTCCATATCTTCCTTCACTCTTTTTTTGACTTCTCCTTCCCCATCCCTTTCTTTGGGAAATCGGGTTTTAGCATTCCATTTGCTCTCCCTTGAGGAGATTCCGCTGTCCTTTGCTTCGGGGGAAAGGAGGAGGATTCTTTTGATAGGCCAAGGTTCAAAAAAAAGTCTAAGATTGTGTTTCAATGGGGTCTTTTATCATGGGAACCCAATCTTGATATCTGGGGCAAAACAAATTTGGGTGTCAAGGTGTCGGTCTCGGGCCGAACTTCCATATTATTCCATAAGGCACGCGTGACAATGATGATTCGAAAACAACGTGCAAAATTAGTCATGGCTACATCCAGGTGGGCACTCAAGCATCCCGTTTATGGCATTGTGATACTACGGTTGGGAATTTACACAAATAGACCCAATGTTTCCAAATCAGTTCAATGAATTCATCCATTCTTATCTCGGTTTATTCCGGAAAATAAACTTTTACCATCAGTCCTTTGTTTCCAGAAGATGCGTTTGCTCTTTACGAATGATTTATACTTCTTAACTATAACATGTCGACCTTCGCAGTCTTTCTTTCTCTTTACTTTTTGTTTTATTTTTATATATGTTCACTAAAACTATACACCTGTGGTCCTTTATGAGGAAAACCTTTCTTTGTACATCTATATTTTTATACATGACAAACTTTTTCTATACACGCATTAGAACTCTTCTCTTTACGTCACACGGTCTATATACAAACCCTATTTACATTCAAAGATTTTTTCATTTTTTCCAACACACACTTATAGTTCACACAAAAGTTTCTTCATATACACTCGTTGCTCACACACACAAGAATTCCTTTCCACGCATCATTTACACACAAAGACCTTCTATACACATTTTCCTTTTACATACATGTATAGATAAAAACCATTTTCTTTTCTTTATGAACATGACTTTTATTCACAACGCTTCTTTCTTTTTATTAGGATTTTTGGTTCATTTTATTTTTAGGACGACGTTCCTAAATGAAAAACTCTACACGGTTCTGGAATTCCAACAAACACTATTGATAACAATGAAACAAGTACCGACGTAACAACTCAAACGATATGTATGTACAAAACAAAAATCAAAACATGAAACAAACGTTAATCCCTTAGTAAAAAAAATATATATAACAGGAAAAATAGAAATAAAAAGAAATATGGATCAATGGATCTCCCAATCATGTGGCCCCGCTCCCTCCTAAGAAATCAAGTAAATCGGTCATCTCCTCATCCTCGCGGGCCTCATCTGCCTTGTCGGGAGCCTCTGCTGGTGCCTCTCCTGCCCGGGCCTCAGGCCAATCTCCAGGCCATGCGACCTCTGCCCTGAACTAGTCCGGAGTAGGGCACGGAAAAGAAGTAAAGCCCTGGCTCTGCAGGCTGAGACTCATCTGATAAAGACAATCATGGGTCTGTACATGAGCCCGGTGGTTGGCCGCCTGCTGGCGAACCAAATGCCGCAAATACTGCTCCGTATCAAACGATCCGGCTGGACCAGCCTGATGAGGTGGCGGCGCGTCCGCGGCCTGTGGTGCATCACCCTGGACCTGTCTCTGCGTGCAGTACTTCTTAATAAAAGCTTGGGTGATGGGTGGCCGAATCACCTTGCTAGGTGCGACGGGGACGCCGAACGACTGGCAGAGTCCTGTGATCAAGGCGGGAAATCCCAGGGCCCTGTTGGACTTATCCGGGTCCAGAGGGTGCCTGGTAGGCGCCATACCTACAAATATATAGATGGCATCAGCGATTAACTGAGCCACATGAATGCTCATCCGCGTCAGGATGGCGTACACCAGCTGACACTTCGGCAGGGGGAGGTCGGAATTATGGTCACTGGGCTGGATGTTGCTGAGCAGCAAAGTCATCCAGATCTGAGTCAGGGTGGTCATGTTGGTGCGCATGATCCGCACTCGTCTCCCGGCAGCAGTCCAGGCAAAATCCTGCCCCGGTATACATAGCAAATGGGCGATGGCCTCCTCATCGAACCCATCGGACCGGTTCCTCCTCTGGCCATACTTGCACTCCTGACCCTCTTCCAACACTAAAGGATATCCCAGGAGCTGGCCGATAGCATCTGCATCGAACAGGATCCACTGACCCCTCACCCAGGATCTCATATCTCGCACGCCCTCCTCTGTAGGCCAAGCATTGGCATAAAATTCGAGGACTATGTCTGGATCGAACTTGGCCATGGGGGTGACCAGTGATGCCCACCGCCGGCGAACTATCTCCTCTTGGAAATCGGTATACTCATCGTCCCTGAGCTGGACGTGTCGCTCCCGGAGAAATGACCATCCCTTGATGGCCTCGAAGCGCTGCTGGTGTTCAGCGCTCCTAAAGCGGTGACTGTCATACTCGGGAGCGGAACTGGTTCCTTCGGCCGCTTTATCCTTCCTGGATCTCTTTGAGGCAAGTTTCCTCGGGGCCATCTCCTGCGAGAACAAACATTCGGAAGTTAGTTTTACAAGATAATGCTTATCTTAACGCAAAAATGTCATGCCAATCCCTCTGATTTAGACTAGACTCATATGATCCATTCATCCACACGCGCATGTGTAGAAAATATCCTATTACTCATGTCAACATACAAGAACATCCAACATATTCTAATTGCCATACACCTATATACATTCTGAAAAAGAGAAAAAAAACACACTTTCATGCTCAAAGTGTTGCGTCAAACTTTACACCTAATTTATATCCTAAACATTTTGCTATCACAAACTACCTACATACATTTGAAGTACGCCATACAAATTTTTATTGTTTCTCTCATATTTATTTATATGCATATCGGAAAGCTAATTACATCCCGCACACATTTGCATTCAAAAGGGCATTCTATGTTATCATACATTCATTTAGGAAAACAATTTATTCATACTTGGCGAGGAATTTTATGCCCCTTATATTTACACACATATCTACACACCATTGAAAAGCATTTCCCACGTTACTTAGGTGCAAAGTATCAATCATGGGGGCAGCCCAAATTCTTACAAACAAGTCCCTATTTTCATGCTTTTCTAATTCTAAAACCAAATTTGGGTTCCTAGTCATGAGTATGTTTTCTTGCACTGAAGCTTAAAAGGTTTGGGTTCCTAAGCTTGGGATTGCATTTGGGCATCTATTTTGACTTTCCTATGCTGTTTCTACATACATAAAACAGCCCCACCATCCCAATTTTGCAAAATCATATTCATATATCATTGGGGCATTTCACCGAGCACTTGGTGGGCGCACGTTTGGACATAAATTGCAAGAGAATGGGGACAATGTGGCATGCCCCATTGCTTCGGAATACAGCATAGGCCTAAGGCCTTCTCATTCAAATCCCCAATTCAAGAAAACAAGCATAAAAACAAACCAAAACTGCCCCACAAATACAAGCACATTCTCACAAATTGGAGCACCAAAAGATGAAGAAAATATACCAATGGGAAGCTAAAAACATCAAGGACTGAATACTTACTTGTTGGAGTGAATAATAACACCAAAAATGAAAGCAAAAGGCAACCAAAAGTGGCTTGAGGGAGCAAGAACCGCAAGCCTTCGTGAATCCTTTCTTTTGAATGAGGGGGGGAAGTTTTTTGGATGCAAAAACGTTCCCCTCCCTCGTTTTTATATTTTGAATGCAGGGGTGGCTCGCCCAGGCGAGCTAACCTGCCATTTTTTTTTTTGAGGGGAACATTAACCATGTCCCCTCCTTCCTTATGGGTTAGCGTTTGCCCACTTGAACCTACTTAAATTAGAATTAGGTGTCGATTACTCATTTAAAACAAACAATAGTAAAAGAAAACTGCGAATGCAAAGGATACTGGGCTGCCTTGCAGCGACGTTCTCCGCTTGTTTAGCGCCGGGAAGGGGCAACGATCGGTCGGTCGCGATCCTATCCTCCATTTGCCTCCATCCCTAAGTACCTGCAAGTAGGAGACAAATAATATGCGCCCAATCGTGACCGGTCATCGTCTTACCTTGGTTGATTTCTGCCATTGACTCGTCTTGACTTCTGACCGTGGCCTGAGACGACTCTGCTCCTTACTATCACAAGATATGCATGTGCATGTGCATGTATGAATGTTTCTAATGCGATGATTTTATTTTAGTGAAGGCTGGTTAGGTTCAATTTTAAATAAGCATTTGGGGCACCCCATACACCGAGCGAAGAGGGCTCAAGCTTATAACAAATCTAAAACACAAAGTTTGAAACCAAAGGGAGGACTAAAACCTCACCTATCTTTTCTTCTTTTAAAGGAACGAGACAAATATAGAGGAAGGGAATCCCTGGAGGAAACCAGGAAGAACAAAAAACTCATAATTAAAAGAAACTGCAACGGTCCCCTCGATTGCCCCAGACTTCAAGCGTAAAATCGTTTAACTACATCAGAGTTCACGGGCGAAGACAATTCTTCGCCATCCATGTGGGTGAGTATCAGAGCACCCCCAGAAAAAGCTCTTTTCACCATGAAAGGTCCTTCATAATTCGGGGCCCACTTGCCTTGATTATCTTTAACAGCGTGGGACATCTTCTTCAGCACGAGGTCCCCCTTGTTGAACTTGCGCGGGCGTACCTTCTTGTCGAATGCGTTCTTTATCCTTTGTTGATACAAACGCCCATGGCTCATGGTGGCCAAACTCTTACCTTCAACAAGGTTAAGTTGGTCGTAGCGTGCTTGAGCCCACTCTGACTCTTCTAGGCCTGACTCCGCCATTATCCTCTGAGAAGGAACCTCTACCTCAAATGGGAGTACTGCCTCCATCCCATAAACCAAGGAATACGGCGTTGCCCCAGTAGAAGTTCGCACCGAGGTTCTGTACCCGTGTAGGGCGAAAGGCAACATCTCGTGCCAATCTCTGTATGACACTATCATCTTTTGAACAATCTTCTTGATATTCTTATTCGCAGCCTCTACAGCCCCATTCATCTTTGGCCGATAAGGGGTAGAGTAATGATGTTAGATCTTGAAGTCTTCGCACATCTCCTGCATCATCTTATTGTTCAGATTGGTGCCATTGTCAGTAATGATCTTCCTGGGGAGTCCGTATCGACAAATCAACTCCTTCTTTATGAATCTAACTACCACATTCCTTGTGACATTAGTATAAGAAGCTGCTTCGACCCATTTGGTGAAGTAATCTATCGCCACAAGAATGAAGCGGTGACCATTCGACGCTTTGGGTTCGATGGCCCCAATGACATCTATTCCCCACATAGAAAAAGGCCAAGGGGCGGACATAACATTCAGAGGATGTGGCGGAACATTGACATTGTCCGCGTATGCCTGACATTTATGACATTTCCTGACATGAGCGCAGCAATCGCTTTCCATGGTGAGCCAATAATAACCGGCCCTAAGGATTTTTCTGGCCATAGCATGCCCATTGGCATGTGTCCCAAAGGAACCTTCGTGGATCTCCTCAATCATGAAGTTCGCCTCTTTGGCATCTACGCATCGTAGGAGGGTCATGTCGTGGTTTCATTTGTATAGGATAGTACCACTTACAAAGAAACCAGTAGCCAATCTCCTCAACGTCCTTTTGTCATTGTCAGAAATCCCTAGTGGGTATTCTTTGTTCTCGACATACTGCTTGATGTCAAAATACCACGGTTTCCCATCCCGCTCTTCCTCTATTGCATAACAATATGCCGGCCTGCCTTGAGATTTGAATTCGATGTACGGCAGATCCCCGTGTGGGGCAAGTTGAAACATGGATGCCAGGGTGGCTAGTGCATCAGCCATTTGATTCTCTTCCCGAGGTATGTGGTGGAAGGAAATGTCGTCAAAGTACTTGGCTAACCTCAAGATGTGAGTTTGATAGGGTATCAACTTCGAATCCCTAGTTTCCCATTCTCCTTTCAACTGGCGTATCACCAAAGCTGAGTCTCCATACACCTTGAGTAGTCTTACATCAAAATCAATGGCTGCCTGAACCCCGAGGGCACATGCCTCGTACTCGGCCATATTGTTGGTACAATCGAAACCTAGCCTAGCCGTGAAAGGAATACACTGATCATCCGGGGATACAAGGACTGCCCCTACTCCGTGGCCTAAAGCATTGGATGCCCCATCGAAGCAAACAATCCATTTGTCTATGTCCTCGTGCGTCCGCTTCTCTTCAAACAGGGCCATGATATCTTCATCTGGGAACTCGGGGTGCATCGGCCGATAATCCTGGAGGGGTTGCTGGGCCAAATAATCTGCTAAGGCACTTCCCTTTACTGCCTTTTGGGTGACGTAAATGATATCGAATTCAGATAATAATACCTGCCACCTAGCGATTTATCCCGTGAGGGCCGGTTTTTCAAAGATGTATTTCACGGGATCCATTTTGGAAATAAGCCACGTGGTATGGCTGAGCATGTATTGCCTAAGCCGATGTGATGCCCATACCAGAGCACAACACGTCCTTTCCAGCATTGAGTAATTCATCTCACATGCGGTAAACTTCTTGCTCAGATAGTAGATGGCTTGCTCCTTTTTCCCAGAATCATCATGCTGACCCAACACGCACCCCATAGACTCGTCCAACACGGTCATGTACAGGAAAAGAGGTCTTCCTGTTACAGGTGGCATGAGCACCAGGGGATTTGCGAGACTCTGTTTGATCTTCTCGAAGGCCTTTTGGCAGTCACTGTTCCACAGGACCGCCTGGTTCTTACGTAATAGCTTAAAAATGGGTTCACAGGTAGGGGTGAGTTGCGAGATAAATCTCGCGATATAATTTAACCTGCCCAAAAATCCCCGAACCTGCTTCTCCGTGCGTGGTTTCGGCATTTCAAGGATGGCCTTCACTTTCTCGGGATCTATCTCTATCCCTTTCTGACTTACGATAAATCCTAGCAGCTTCCCCGACTTCACCCCAAAGGTGCATTTGGTTGGGTTTAGTTTTAATTGGTATTTCCGCAACCTTCCAAACAGCTTACGCAGATTGACAAGGTGTTCGTCCTCAGTCCGAGACTTAGCAATCATGTCATCTATGTAGACCTCTATTTCCTTATGCATCATGTCATGGAACAACACCACCATGGCACGCTGATAGGTTGCCCCAGCATTTTTCAGCCCGAAGGCCATCACTTTATAGCAGAATGTCCCCCATAGGGTGACGAAACTGGTCTTCTCTACATCTTCGGGTGCCATCTTTATTTGATTATACCCCGAGAAACCATCCATAAATGAGAAAAGGGCGAATTTGGCTGTATTATCTACCAATATATCAATGTATGGCAGGGGAAAATTGTCTTTTGGACTGGCCCGGTTCAAGTCCCGGTAGTCTACACACATTCAAACCTTGCCGTCCTTTTTCGGGACTGGGACAATGTTGGCCACCCACTCCGGGTACCGCGCCACAGCTAAGAAACCTGCATCAAATTGCTTCCTTACTTCTTCTTTAATTTTTAAAGACATCTCGGGTTTCATTCTTCGTAACTTTTGCTTAACCGGGGAAGACCCAGGATTCAAAGGCAACTTATGCTGCACAATGTCGGAATCGAGACCGGGCATGTCTTGATATGACCATGCAAAGACATCTTGATACTCTTGAAGAAGGGTTATCAAGCCTTGACGGATAGGCGCGGTCACACCGGTTCCTACCTTTACTTCTTTCTTTTCCTCCGTGATCCCCAAGTTTACCAATTCGGTTCTTCTTGGTGAGGCTTCATTTCACGTTCTTCTTGAGCGACCAACCTCTCCAACTCTGGTGACAGGACGTCCTCTTCCTCTTTCTCATTTATCGTTTGGCTTATATCTCGATCGAAATCGATTGTCAAACCCTCGTTGTTAGGATCCTCAAAGAATCGACCCTCATATCTATACCAAACAAGGCAAAAGAAACAAAAAACATGCAAAATGATATGAGAAAGGGTGGTACTGCAAGAACAGATGAAACAAGATCTCTTTGTTTATTTAATAAGGTAGGTTTCACAAAACAAAAGAGAACGGAAATCTATAGGCTCTAATTACATTGAATTAGCGGTATAGACTTCTGACTGGCTTATCACGCGCCAGTTCCCCACTTGGGAATCGGGGTGGCATGGTTGCACTAAACTTGGTGGGTCTTGAGGGAACTCCTCTTCTATTGCGGCCACCTCCTCCTCGGACACCATTCCAGCGCTGGTGAAACACTGGCTAATACGGCCGGGCCATACCCTATCCGCCCGAAATCTTGACGGCACGTTCCTCCTCCCCGGCATCCCGGGTTCGTACCCTAATCCATACTTGTATGGATTTCCCTTGATATCGACCATGTCGGCATTCCCGAGACAGTCCTTGCCTAGACCCATTCCGGGCTCAAATCCGTTCCTGAGCATAACACGTGCCACCATTATGGCCGTGTTGGAGAGAGAAGGTAGCGACGGACTTGGTTCCACCGAGGCGCAGCTCACCACCTCAAAGGATTGGAAAGTCGTTTCCAATGATTCTTCCGCCGCTTCTACGTACGGTGCGGAGGAGGGGCAGCTCACTAACATATCCTCTTCACCCGACACTATCATTAAAAGTCCACCCACTGCGAACTTCAATTTCTGGTGAAGCGTTGAAGGGACCACTCCCAGGGCATGAATCCACGGTCTTCCCAAGAGGCAGCTATAGGCGGGATTTATATCCATTACTTGAAACACCACATTGCAAGTGTGGGGGCCTATCTGAGTGGGAATGTCGATTTCCCCCATTACTTCCCGCCGAGTACCATCAAAGGCTCGCACCACCATCGAGCTCGGTTTTAAACGTGACGCACTAAAAGGAAGCTTTTCCAAAGTGGTCTTCGGCATTACATTTAAACTCAATCCATTGTCGATAAGTACCTTTGCGACAACCTGGTCCATACATCTCACCGACACATGTAGAGCCTTGTTGTGTCCTCTCCCCTCAACGGGAATCTCTTCTTCCGCAAACGCGATGTAGTTGTTGGTGGTTATATGATTAACGATGCCTTCGAAACCCTCCACTGAGATATCATGTGCTACATGGGCATCGTTAAGGACCTTCATCAACAGCGCACGATGAGGCTCGGAGTTTATGAGTAGTTCAAGCAAGGAGATCCTTGCTGGAATTTTATTTAGTTGCTCGACTACCTTAAACTCACTTTGTTGGATGAGGCGGAGGAACTCATGGGCCTCTTCCAAAGTCACTATTTTTCCTTGAAGACCTTCTCTCTTTTCAGCCCCTCTTCCCACTGGAGGATCTACTTCTTTCGAGGGGGTGGCTATATCTGTGGGCTCTTGGACCATGGGCGCTTTCCCTTTAGAGGGCAATTCCGCTGGGTGAGGGGAAGCGAACACCCGACCACTGCGGGTTACGCCACTGAGGCCGGTGATGTTGGTTACCTTAGTTGATAGGGAGTCAACTTCGGTTGCAACTCTTTCGCTGGACGCGGGAGGGGTATACTTCCACGGAATGGCCTTATTACTTTGATATGCAAATGGCGTTGGCTTAGGCGCCACCCGGGGGTATAAGGGTGTGGAGTTGGTCCCTTTTCTAGTAAAACATATTACTAGGGCCTTGGGGGTTAGAGGAGCCTTCTTCTCTTCTGACTGCATGCAACTTTGTGGTTCTTCCCTCCCTCCTATGGACACTTCAAGCTGCCCCCAGTCCATGAGCCGCTGAAGCAATTCTTCTACCACGGGACAGGTTTCCATGTCGTGCGACTCCCCGAGGTGAAATAAACATTCGTCCTTTTCGCCTCCACCACGGGAGACCATGCACGCCGCTTGCAGTGATTGATAGATGAAGCGTCTAGAAGTAGCTACGTCTCCTAATCTCTTTGCCCGCGATGGCCCATCCTCTTTGACGGCGTTCACGCTAGCCCCTCCATGACTAGCTAGCGGGTTGGTTTTAACATTTGGGCCTTCCTCTTGAAACAATAGCTAGCCGGCACTAATCAGGTGCTGCACCTTATACTTGAACGGGATGCAGGAGTCAATATTGTGTTCGAGAACTCCACTATGGTACACACACTTGGCACCCGGGTCATACCACATGGGGTAGGGTGGCTGGAGAACCTTCCCGGGTATGGCCACCACCAAATGATTATCCAATAATGAAGGCCATAACTCGGAGTATGCCATGGGAATAGGAGGGAAGTTGTCTTTCGGGGGCGGGTGCTGTGCATATTTATAGGTCGCGTCGGGGGCTGTATTATTAACTGGCCGGGGTGCGGCTGGAGCTGTGCGTTGGGCCGACGCTCTTTCTGCTGCGGGTGGTCCTTTTACTTGAGTCGGGAGGGAGTTCCCGGCTTGGATTAAAAAATTTGGGGGATTGGGCTGGTATGAGCTTTGGATATTTTGGGGTGCTTTCATCCATGTTGGGGCGGTGGTGACCGCGTGGGCATCTCCTTCCTTTTTCCTCGCGCCCACTACTGGGGCTCTTCTGTTGTTGTTGGGGGCCATATTGGCAGCATATTCGAACTTGCCTTTTGTAGTCCGGATTCAATCCTTTCTCCGGCGAAGACGAGATCCGCAAAGTTAGCTGGCATGTAGCCTATCAGCTTTTCATAGTAGAACGTGGGTAATGTATCTACCATAATTGTGATCATCTCCCTCTCCGTCATGGGCGGTACGACTTGGGCTGCGAGATCTCTCTATCTTTGGGCATATTCCTTAATGGACTCATGCTCTCGCTTAGTCATACTCTGAAGCTGGTTCCAATCGGGAGCCATGTCCGTATTGTACTGGTATTGCCTAATGAAGGCAGTTGCCAAGTCCTTCCACGATCGGATCTGAGAAGCTTCCAGATTGGTATTGTCGCAACCTACCCTTCGGCGGGAGGGCGACGCGAGACTCGCGGGATGCGTGTTCCACAAAAAGAATACGCGCGGAGTCGCCACCAACGTTTATTTGAGGAAAACGTCGGAAAAACCGGAAAAGACGCGATCTACGAATTTTTAAGTGAAAGGTTCGGGAGTTGTATTTACGCACGGGGAAGGTATTAGCACCCCCATTTTTACCAAGTTCACCCCCTCTGCTGTTTTTTGGTGATTCTTTTTTCGTAAAGTTACGGAAACTTACGAATTTCGTAACGATACTTGTTTTCTTTCCGTAATTGTTACGGAACCTTGCGGATTACATAATCATCCCCTTTTTGACTTACGGAATGTTACGGAACCTCACTTAATTATGCAACGACGCTTCCTTTCGATTTCCGGTGTGTCACGGAAACTTACGGATTGTGCATCAATATTTTTTGGTTTTCCGGCATGTCCTGAAATTTCACAAATTGCCTAATGATGGGTGCCAAGCACCTCACGAGGACCAAAGAATGGTCGCACGTCATCGAGCAAAGGTTCCCGGACGAAATTAGGGTATGACAGTTGCCCCTCTTTACTTGTCTTTTATTGGAGATAAAAGAAAAGTAAAGATAAGACACTAATTTCGCTCCTCTCGACTTGGCGAGAGTCGCGGGTGACCATAAAAATCTCCACATGCCAATGACTTGTTGTCCCCCAAAATTTCACAAATTGCCTAATGACGGGCGCCAAGCACCTCACAAGGACCAAAGAATGGTCGCATGTCATCAAGCAAAGGTACCCGAAAATCAGTGTATGACACTAATTTCGCTCCTCTCGGTTGACGAGAGTCGCGGGTGACCGTGACTTGTCGTTCCTAGGATTTCACAAATTGCCTGATGATGGATGCCAAGCACCTCACAAGGACCAAAGAATGGTCGCATGTCATCAAGCAAAGGTCCCCGAAAATCAGTGTATGACACTAATTTCGCTCCTCTCGGCTGACGAGAGTCGCGGGTGACCATGAAATTTCCACATGTAAATGACTTTGTTGTCCCCGGAGGAACAAAAGGTGCAGAAGACTGTGTCAGCCTCTGCATGCTATCAAGCGTTCTGTCTTACAGATAGCAAAAGAATGGGTGCGAATAACCATAAGGTATCTCCGCGTATCTTGGGTGCAGAATGACCAAACTTGGTCTCTGCTTGTCATCGGGCCCGCCGCCTCTGGATGACAAAAGGGTGCGGATAACCGTAAGGTATCTCCGCGTATCTTGGGTGCAGAATGACCAAACTTGGTCTCTGCTTGCCATCGGACACAACTGTGTCTGCCTAGCAAAGGGGTGCAGATAACCGTAAGGTATCTCCGCGTATCTTGGGTGCAGAATGACCAAACTTAGTCTCTGCGTGCCATCGGACAACAACTGTGTCTGCCTAGCAAAGGGGTGCGGATAACCGTAAGGTATCTCCGCGTATCTTGGGTGCAGAATGACCAAACTTGGTCTCTGCTTGCCATCGGACACAACTGTGTCTGCCTAGCAAAGGGGTGCAGATAACCGTAAGGTATCTCCGCGTATCTTGGGTGCAGAATGACCAAACTTAGTCTCTGCGTGCCATCGGACAACAACTGTGTCTAAATAGCAAAGGGGTGCGGATAACCGTAAGGTATCTCCGCGTATCTTGGGTGCAGAATGACCAAACTTAGTCTCTGCGTGCCATCGGACAACAACTGTGTCTAAATAGCAAAGGGGTGCGGATAACCGTAAGGTATCTCCGCGTATCTTGGGTGCAGAATGACCAAACTTAGTCTCTGCGTGCCATCGGACAACAACTGTGTCTAAATAGCAAAGGGGTGCGGATAACCGTAAGGTATCTCCGCGTATCTTTGGTGCAGAATGACCAAACTTGGTCTCTGCTTGTCATCGGGCCCGCCGCCTCTGGATGACAAAAGGGTGCGGATAACCGTAAGGTATCTCCGCGTATCTTGGGTGCAGAATGACCAAACTTGGTCTCTGCTTGCCATCGGACACAACTGTGTCTGCCTAGCAAAGGGGTGCAGATAACCGTAAGGTATCTCCGCGTATCTTGGGTGCAGAATGACCAAACTTGGTCTCTGCTTGCCATCGGACACAACTGTGTCTGCCTAGCAAAGGGGTGCAGATAACCGTAAGGTATCTCCGCGTATCTTGGGTGCAGAATGACCAAACTTAGTCTCTGCGTGCCATCGGACAACAACTGTGTCTGCCTAGCAAAGGGGTGCGGATAACCGTAAGGTATCTCCGCGTATCTTGGGTGCAGAATGACCAAACTTGGTCTCTGCTTGCCATCGGACACAACTGTGTCTGCCTAGCAAAGGGGTGCAGATAACCGTAAGGTATCTCCGCGTATCTTGGGTGCAGAATGACCAAACTTAGTCTCTGCGTGCCATCGGACAACAACTGTGTCTAAATAGCAAAGGGGTGCGGATAACCGTAAGGTATCTCCGCGTATCTTGGGTGCAGAATGACCAAACTTAGTCTCTGCGTGCCATCGGACAACAACTGTGTCTAAATAGCAAAGGGGTGCGGATAACCGTAAGGTATCTCCGCGGGCTACCAGCTCTTGAGTCATGGCAACAAAAGGCGGTGTGGTCGACAAAAGCGAGGCTCTTGCTCCTACGTATCCTCCAATGAGGAACTCAGACCTACGTAGTTCTGGATAACTTGTGAGACTTGAAAAAGTCTCGGTGTTTTCTCCACTAAAATGCAAACATGTTTTAGCAAAGAGACAAATATTCCAACTGATTTTAGAGCAGCATATGATTTGAGTGACAAATAATGCGCCTACCAGGGAAGGAGAGTCTGCTGATGGGATCCCCCATAACCATAAATGAGATCTTGGATGTTAGCATTTCGTTTCTAAATGACCATTTAGAGGAAACGCTGGGTTCGACAAAAATAGAAGAAATCCACTCAAAGTGTATCAATCTCGCACAGGTAAGTGTTTCATCCTAATTCCGAACCATAGATATGTCATGACTTGACTTTGCAAATTATTTCCTATCAAATCAAAAATTACATGCGTGATCATGGATCAATAGGGCTTCCCTTGGGAATGGGTTCTTTTGGTGGTTTCTTCTTTCGGCTTTTGTGTGTTTTTGGCTTTTGATTTTCCTGGCTTTTTCTTTTTCCGTTTTTTTTTGTTTAGTGCGGGGCGAGAAAAAAAGGGTCGCTAGCGCACGGGATTTTGGTTGGTAATTAAAGGGAGAAGACCATTTTAGGTCGTGGTTTCCTTTCCTTCTTCTTGTTCATTTGGTGACAATTCTGTATTGTTCAGATATTGTCCGGTCAAAAGACCTTTCTGCACATTTCTTCTGGTTCTTTGATCAAGAACTTTCTTTCCTTCCTTTTTTCTTTTTTCTTTCTCCCTTTCTTTGATTGGGAATTTTCTTTCTTTTCTTTTTGCTTTCTCCCACTCTTTGATTGGGAATTTCCTTTCTTTTCTTTTTGCTTTCTCCCACTCTTTGATTGGGAATTTCCTTTCTTTTCTTTTTTGCTCCCGAGGGTAAGGATTGACATTCTCACCCTAGGTCAGGATTTTGGCTCAAGGTTTGTAGAATGGCTAGACATGATACATGTCGGGGTTTGGTTTGGTTCAAGGATAAAAAGGGATGCCCCACATTATTTCCATGACACAAATGCAAAAATGATGATTTAGAAACTTTATGCAAAACTGGTCATGCATGCACCTATGCGGACACTCAAGTGTCAAATTTTTATGGTCACGTGATGCTAGGGCTCAGGATTCATTTCCTCTATTTTAGTCAACCCAATGTTTCCAAAATATGTTCTTTTATCCATTTGTGCATTCATCCGAGTCCATTTTGGGCGTCTGGGAAAATCTTCACAGCATTCACCCTTCAGGTGTACACATTTTTTCAAAAACTAGTTATGATCAGTGAATTTTTCCAAAGAAAAGTTGGAAGTCATCTCTTTTCAAAAGCATGTTGGTTTTTCAGCTAGACAACTTATTTTCTTTTTTTCTCCTTCTTCTTTTTTTTGTCATTATCATTTGTTTATTTCTTTTTCTTGTTTGTTTTCTTTTTTCCCCCTTTTTTTTTTCATGAGGTATTTTGCTACCTAAACATGTGCATATTTTTTGCGAGGTATTTTTGCTATATACATGCATATCCGAGGTATCTTGCTACCTAAACATACATATATATGTTTTGTAAGGTATTTTTGTTGTATACATGCATATCCAAGGTATCTTGCTACCTAAACATACATATATATATTTTGTGAGGTATCTTTTTGCTACATACATGCATATCTAAGGTATCTTGCTACCTAGACATACATATATATATATTTTGTGAGGTATCTTTTTGTTTACATACATGCATATCTAAGGTATCTTTCTACCTAAACATACATATATACATTTTGTGAGGTATGACTACCTTCCGAGCTTGCGCTTGTTTTATTTAAATCCCCAGGATCATGAGCAACTAGGTGCATCCTACTATAAAAAGTGATCAAATAACAAGCATAGATTCAAAAGGTACTAGGTTGCCTCCTAGTAGCGCTTCTTTAACGTCTTTAGCTGGACGCCTTATGACTTGTCGGTCACTGACCTAGTACTTTCCTTACCTTTGGCTTTGGACTTGGTTGCCTATTGGTCGGCCATGTGTCGTAGGCAATACTCAAACCTTTTTGTGGATGAGCAAAGGTGAACTCTAAAGGTGGTGGCGGTGCGTCTATTGCCCGCTACCGACCATCCCCAGGCTGCTGTGGTGTTTCGCCCTGCGCCTGCCTGGAGACGCAGTACTTCTTGATGAAAGCTCGATTAGTAGGGGGCCTGATGCCCTTGCTGGAGGTGACAGGTACTCCGTAGAACTGACAGAGACCCGTAATTAGAGCTTGACAATTCCAAGACTCTGTTGGACTTCTTCGGGTCCACTGGGTGTCTTGCAGGTGCGATCCCTGCAAACAATTGATGAAATCAGAAATCAGTTGAGCGATGTGCATACTTACCTATGATGACATAACCTTGCCGGGGGGGGTACGGGCACCCTGTAGGACTGATAGAGGCCCGTAACCAGAGCTGGAAACCCCAGGGCCCTGTTGGCCTTTTCCGGGTCCACTGGGTGTCTTGTGGGTGCGATCCCTGCAAACAATGGATGGTATCAGAAATCAGTTGAACTATATGCATACTCACCCATGTCGGGACGACACAGACCAACTGATACTTTTGCAGGGGGAGATTGGCGTTGCGGTCGCTGGGCAGAATGTTGCTAAGTAGCAATGTCATCTATATCTATGTAAGAGTGGTCATGTTGGTGCGCATGATCCGCACTCGTCTCTTTGCAGCGGCACGGGTGAAATCTTGCCCCGGTATGCATAGTAGCTGTGTGATAGCCTCCCTCTCTGGTTGTGCTCGCACAGTTGGCCCTCCTCCAATATCAGGGGGTGGCCCAGGAACCGTTAAAAGGAAACTACTGGTCCCTTAACCGGGAGTGCAAGTCTCGGTTAAGCATTTAAGGACAGAGGACCTTAAATTCTCTTAAGGTGCGGATGTGGAGCACACTGAAAGTGAGGATGCGCAGTCCTCTAAAGGCGAGGGCGTGTAGCCCTCTGAAGCTCAGGACGTGTCGCCTTTCGAAGGCGAGGGAGTGTAGTCCTCTGATGGCAAGGACGTGCAATCCTCTAAAGGTGAGGGCATGCCCCCCTTTGAAAATGGGGAACATGTAGCCCTCTGATGGCGAGGACGTGTAGTCCTCTAAAGGTGAGGACGTGTAGTCCTCTGAATGTGAGGGCGTGTAGCCCTACAAAGGTGAAGGCACATGACACTTTGACGGCGAGGACGTGTAGTCCTCTGAAGTTGAAGGTACATGACCCTTTGAAGGCGAGGACGTGTAGTCCTCTGAAGGTGAAGGTAACTAATACCCAAGGTGAGGGCGTGTAGCCCTCTCAAGGCGAGGACTTATAGTCCTCTGGAGGTGAGGGCGTGCAGCCCTCTGGTGGTGAGGACGTGTAGTCCTCTCAAGGCGAGGACGTATAGTCCTCTGACGGTGAGGGTAACTAGTACCCAAGGTGAGGGCGTGTAGCCCTCTCAAGGCGAGGACATGTAGTCCTCTGGAGGTAAGGGCGTGCAGCCCTCTGATGGTGAGGACGTGTAGTCCTCTCAAGGCGAGGACGTGTAGTCCTCTGACGGTGAGGGTAACTAGTACCCAAGGTGAGGGCGTGCAACCCTCTCAAGGCGAGGACATGTAGTCCTCTGGAGGTGAGGGCGTGCAGCCCTCTGATGGTGAGGACGTGTAGTCCTTTCAAGGCGAGGACAGGTAGTCCTCTGGGGGTGAGGGCGTGCAGCCCTCTGATGGCGAGGACATGTAGTCCTTTCAACGGTGAGGGTAACTAGTACCCAAGGTGAGGGCGTGTAGCCCTCTCAAGGCGAGGACGTGTAGTCCTCTGAAGGTGAGGGCGTGCAGCCCTCTGATGGCGAGGACGTGTAGTCCTCTCAAGGCGAGGACAGGTAGTCCTCTGGAGGTGAGGGCGTGCAGCCCTCTGATGGCGAGGACATTTAGTCCTCTCAACGGTGAGGGTAACTAGTACCCAAGGTGAGGGCGTGTAGCCCTCTCAAGGCGAGGACGTGTAGTCCTCTGAAGGTGAGGGCGTGCAGCCCTCTGAAGTTGAGGACATGTAGTCCTCTGATGGCGAGGACATGTAGTCCTCTCAAGGTGATAGGTACAAGTACCCAAGGTGAGGGCGTGTAGCCCTCTCAAGGCGAGGACATGTAGTCCTCTGGAGGTGAGGGCGTGTATCCCTCTCAAGGCGAGGACATGAGGTCCTCTGATGGCGAGGACATGTAGTCCTCTCAAGGTGATAGGTACAAGTACCCAAGGGTCCACCCCTATGAGAAAGCAAGAGATCGACTCATCGAGAGGGCCGGTCATCCCAAATCCACAAGATTTGGACATTAGATGTAGGAAATCTATGCAGTTAACATTATTTTTAGGGATGCAGATGCATGCAACCTTTGTCATGAAATTTGGTGAATGCGAACTTCATATGAAACAATGCAATGTAATGGAAAGTTGTATAATGTTCATGACATTCTTTCCCTATTTTGTGATTTTGATTTTGATTTAATTTTTTTGGAAAACACAGATTGATTGTCCTTTTGAAAGAGGTGATAATTCATGTAACCTCATCCTATCCTTTTTTGCAAATCTCTCCGGGAACTCCCTCAGAGTGTGTGTTCTGTTTGATTTAGTCACTTGACCATTTTGGAGTGACGGCAATGGAGTCGTTTGATGTTTGATCAATCCATTGAAATCCTAGGGTTTGTCCCCCCTTTTCTTTTAAAAACATCGACAGGTGAGAACTTTTGATCTGCCCCTATGTTCGCTTGAGGCTCATGCACGATGCCCCTCATTGCCCCAGTGTAAGGCTTTGAGGTACCAATCGTTGTCTTTCGTCATGACCTTGTAGGAGGGAACCTATTGGGTGAGAACTTCTAATCTGCCCCTAGGTTCACTTGAGGTTCATGCACGGTGCCCCTCATTGCCCCAGTGTAAGGCTTTGAGGTACCAATCATTGTCTTGTTTTCACGACCTCGTAGTGAGGAAGAATGAAAGAAGCAGTTGATTCTTGCAAAAAGAATTTTCCAAGGAAGAGAAATAGTTGAAGGATCTTTCAGTTGATGGATTAAGTCTAATGACTCCTATGTAGAAGCAAGATGTTTTGATGTTTTGATGATGCCAAAGGATCAAGTGCTTCTAAGTTTTATTCAAGACAAGAATCCAAGAAAATCAAGATATATGATCAAGTTGATCTCTAGAATCTTAGGAAGAAGTTTCCAAACTGAAGAAGCAAAAGGTTTGACCAAGGAATTCTATCCTTTCAAATTGAGATTTGCTCTCTGGTAATCGATTACCAGTAGTTGAAAATGTTTTAATTCAAATTTTTAAAACCTGTAATCGATTACATAAGTCTTGTAATTGATTACCAGAGGGGATTTTCAGAAAATAATTTCCAAGAGACATATCTATTCAAATGTTTTATGAATGGCCATTCAAATGCTTTAAAGAGAGTTTTTATTGCCCAAACAGTTTTATCCTCTCGAAAGATCAAGAGTTTTTCTGAACTGAAATGTCTTATCCTCTCAAAAAGATTCCTTGGTCAACCACTTGCTTATTCAATAAGGAATTTTTGATTGATCTTCATTTTACAATCTACCTCTTTTACGAGAGACCTCTTCTTCTCTTCTTCTTATTTCTGAAAAGGGATTAAGAGACCGTGGGTCTCTTGTTGTAGAGGATTCCTGAACACAAGGGAAGGGTTATCCCTGTGTGCATTGTTAATCCGAAAAGAGAGATTGATAGCTCAATTGGGGAATAGTCATTCAACCCCCCTGAGGCCATTTGTCCAACATCCTATTCTTGATAACTCACTTCTCTCTAAAAAGACAAAATGAGGTCACATGAACGTCTATATTTTTACTTGAAAACACAGTCAATCAAATGCCTTTTTATTTTTTTATTTTGAAACTTATTTGTTTTGAACTTTGCTCGTTGTTTTACGGCACCCCCACCAACGTGCAAGATGAGTAATCTCTGATTGAACGGTCTTGGAAGTCAACACTCAGGAGTGCAGGTTGCTTGAGCAAACAGACCAATGGCTTACACCCACATTCCGGTGAAAGTTGAATAAGCAAACATGCGTTTGTGAGAGGATGAGGGACAAAGATATCAACTTTATCCATTTCATTTAACATTGTAGCTGTGGTTTATGGCATAAACTTGAAAATCCTGATGAGTCATAACAACAGCTTCCAGAATTGCCCCATGTATGGTGTTGCTTGTTAATGTTAGGATTCAACAAGCGATTCTCCTCAAATTTCAGCCAGCCCGTATCAATTAGACCTTGCACCTTACGCTTCAGAGCCCTACAATGCTCAATGGAACGCCCCGGGGCTTCTCCGTGACAAGCACACGTTGCGTTCGAGTCGTATTCTTGGAGAAATGGAGGTTGATGAACCTTGGCTAGGGTTATGGCTACCATTGAATTATCAAGTAGATATGGGATCAAGTTTAGCATATGAAAACGGAATTTGGGGTGAACCCTACAGGCTTTTTGCTGCAAAAATCCTTTTTGTTGGTGTTTTTTTTTTTTTTTTTTTTTTTTTTTTTTTTTTTTTTTTTTTGGTTTGTGCTAAAGGTGGTCTTCGTCATTGGAAGTGCGGTAGACAGACTTTGTGGTTGATTTAGGGATGGCCTTTGTGGATAACTGGGTGGTGGGTAAGGAGAAAGTTTGTTATTGGCTGAGTAAAGATATTGTTGGGTTGGTGGGAAACTTGGCCGTACAAGAATGGCAGTCACAGCATGGGTTTCTCCCTCATCCTCACCCTCTTTATTTGCCCCAGTTTTCTCAGTCGTCCTAGTAGGATGATCAAATTTGCCTCTTTTCGGATCCACTTCGATCTTTTTGCTGGCGGAGACCAAATCTGTAAAACTTGAAGGTGTGTAACCCACCATTTTTCATAGTAGAACACCGGTCACGTGTCTACTATCATCGTGATAATCTCTTTCTCTGTTTTTGGGGGTGCTACTTGAGTTGCCAAGTCTCTCCATCTTTGGGCGTATTCTTTGAAAGATTCGTGCCCCCTTTTTGCACACTTTTGTAGTTGCATCCTATCCGGAGCCATATCAGAATTGTACTGACACTGCCTAATGAAGGCAACCATTAGGTCCTTCCAAGAATGGACTCAAGAAGGTTCCTAAGTTAGTATACCAGGCGACAGTTGTCCTAGTAAGACTTTCTCAGGAAAAATGTATCAGCAGTTTCTCATCTTTTGCGTATGCCCCCATCTTCCGACAGTACATCTTTAGATGGTTCTTGGAGCGAGTAGTCCCCTTGTACTTGCCAAAGTCCGGCACCTTGAACTTGGGAATGACCATGTTTGGGTATTAGGAACAACTCTTCTAGGTTAGCAAAGGCATAATCTTCACCTCCTTCAATGGCCCTGAGCCTTTCCTCTAGATGATCCAACTTTCCCATTCCTGCCATAGTCATGAGGGTTTTTACCCGCTGTGGAATGCAATAGGTGCAGTTGTGGTGATACTGAGGGCCCTCCAAAGTGTTTTCAAAGGGTATACCACCAAGTGCTTGCCCTTCAGTGGCATATCCGAGCCAAGGCTCGAAGTCAGCTAGATTGTGGTGGGGAATTTCATGTGTCTTTCCCATGGTTTTGAGAGATATGTGCCTGATGAGGTTATTGGTTCTCAATGAGTATCCGAGTGGAGTTATTGAGATTTTCATTGAGAGTGTATGCCACATTGGGTGGTGTATAGTTGGGAGGCAAGCCATATGATGGGAAGGCGTGCTCGTTTTGAATTTTGCACATCATGGGGTCATCCGTACTTCCCAAATCTTTGCCTACCATATTTGAGGTGGACGATTCATTTGCTTGAGGCCAGATGGGAGCATTGGGTTCACCTTAGCGACAGCGCTTAATAGCGCAACTATAACCGCATTGCTTCCATTATTCTCTTCATGCTCATCATGGCCTTTATCATTGTGGCCATTTTCTCTTTAATGGCTCCATGTCGGCCTTCATCCTCTCTTGTATCTCCTCTACTTCACCCATTACTCTAGCTCTAGCACGAGTTCGGTAAGGGTGTCGTAAAGCGTGTCCTTT
>NW_021143626.1:0-16191 GCF_004193775.1 Glycine soja
ATCCACTAGGTTGTTCAAGAGAACAAGGGAGGGTACATCCCTTGTGGATCTTTGCTTGTAAAAGGATTTTTACAGGTGAAAAGAAATCTCAAGGACCGTAGTCGCTTGGGGACTGGAAGTAGGCACGGGTTGTTTCCGAACCAGTATAAAACTCTTGTGTGTTTGTCTCCTTCTTCCCTACTCTTTTAATTTCCGCTGTGCACTTTAATTCCTACTTTTACTTTTGGTTAAGTTTCTTTTCTATTCTTTATTTTCTTAACAACATAGTAAAAGCCTTAGAAGGGTAGTTTTTTTAATTAGTAAAGGTTCAGTAATAATTAATTCAACCCCCTCTTCTTAATTATTCCGAGGCCACTTGATCCAACAGTTTTATCAAAACTGAGTTATGGCACATGAGGTTGGGCCATGTAAGTGAGAAAGGGGTTGATTGAATTGGCAAAACAGGAGCTGCTATGTGGGGACAGAATGGAAAGATTAAAGTTCTGTGAACATTGTGTCCATGGCAAAGCTTGCAGAGCCAAATTCAATGCTGGACAACAGAGAACAAAGGTACCCTTGATTATGTTCGCGGATCTTTGGGGTCCAACCAAGACTCCCTCTCATTTTGGAGTAAGGTATTTCTGAGCATTGTGGATGACTACTCATGGAAGTGTGGATCTACATTCAGAAACAAAAGATGAGGCTTTTGATAACTTCAAAAGCTAGAAAACACTTATGGAAAACCAAACAGGCAGAAAGATCAAGAGGCTTCGTACTGATAATGGTCTTGAGTTCTGTTCTAAACCTTTCAATGATTTCTGTATAGAGAATGACATTGCAAGGCACAGGACAGTTGCGGGCACCCCTCAACAAAATGGTTTAGCTGGAAGATTCAACAGGACCATTTTGGAGAGAGTGAGATGTATGTTGTTGAGTGCAGGATTACCCAATATTTTTTGGGCTAAAGCAGCAATGACGGCTGTATATTTCATCAACAAGTGTCCTTCAACAACTCTAAACTTTAAAACCCCTGAGGAGATTTGGTCTGGCCATCCACTGAATCTAAAACAGCTAAAGGTATTTGGCTGTGTTGCCTATGCTCACATCAAGCAAGACAAATTGGAACCTAGAGCTTTCAAGTGAATTTTTCTAGGATATCCTGAGGGAGTGAAAGGGTATAAGCTGTGGTGTTTGGAGGTTGGTTTAAGAGGTGTTTAGTGAGTCGTGATGTTGTCTTCAATGAAGCTGAAATGGCCTACAAGACTAAGCCCAACATGGTTCAGTCCAACACTGATCAGAGTAAGGAAACTGATTCTAAAAAATTAAATTTTGAGGTGGAGACTAAGGATAAACATGTTGAAACACAAGCTGCTAATTGGCCTCTTGATGAAAAAAAATCTGAAGAAGAGGAAGAAGAAGAAGTTGACTATGTGATGGCTCGAGATAGAACCAGAAGGGAAATCAAACAACCTAAGAGGTATGGATATGCTGATCTAATAGCATTTGCTCTGGTAGCTGCCATTGAAGTTTTGGAGGAAGATCCAAAAACTGTTAAAGCTGTCTTTGCTAGTAAGGAGAAAGAAAAATGGCTAAGTGCCATGAATCAGGAGATTAAGTCTCTCCATGACAACCATACATGGGAATTGATTAAAAAAAAACCCTTGGTTCTAGAGTGGTCATCTGCAAATGGATCTTCAAGAAAAAAGAAGGCATCCAAGGAGTTGAACCAGACAGATTTAAAGCTAGACTTGTTGCTCGAGGATTCACTCAAAAGGAGGGAATTGACTTCAATGAAGTTTTCTCTCCTGTATTGAAACACAAGTCAATCTGAATTCTTATGGCTATGGTGGTAGAATTTGATCTTGTGTTAGAACAAATGGATGTGAAGACAACATTTTTGTATGGAAAGCTTGATGAGGTGATATTGATGAAACAACCCAAGGGGTTTGAAGTCAAAGGTAAAGAGGATTATGTTTACAAATTAAACAAATCCCTGTATGGTCTAAAGCAATCCCCCAGGCAATGGAATAGGAGATTTGATGAATTTATGGCTGACATACAGTTTCATAGAAGTCACTATGATAAATGTGTTTACTTCAAATTTCCTTTTAAAGCTGAGTTGTGATATTGCTATTATATGTTGATGATATTTTGATAGCAAGTAACAGCAAGAGTAAGCTTGAAAAATTGAAATATGAGTTGAGCAAGGAATTTGAAATGAAGGATTTGGGAGCAGCCAAGAGAATATTTGGAAAAGAAATCAAACGAGACAGAAAAGGAAATTGATGTATCTGTCCCAGGAGTTATATCTCAGAAAAGGTCTTGAAAGGTTTGGAATGTCAAATTCCAAACCTGTAACTACTTTTATGTCATAGTAGTTTAAGCTCAGTACAAGTCAAACACCTAGGACACATGATGATATGATTTACATGGAAGGTATTGCATATGCTAATGTTGTAGGGTCACTGATGTATGCTATGGTATGTACTCGCCCTGACGTAGCTCATGCAGTGAGCCTAGTAAGTAGGTTCATGGCAAATCCAGGCAAAGCACATTGGCAAGCCCTGAAATGGATACTCAGATATATTAGAGGATCACTTGGAAGAGTTCTGGTTTATGGTGGAGCTAGGAATAGCAGAAGAACGCTGCTATTAAAGGTTTTGTAGATTCTGATTATGTTGGCTGTTTAGATTCAAGGAAATCCCTCACAGGATTTGTGTTCACTGCTTTTGGCACTGCAATTAGTTGGAAAGCTAGCCTTCAAAAGGTAGTGGCTTTATCAACCAATGAAGCTGAGTATATTGCTCTTACAGAAGCTGTGAAAGAATCTTTGTGGCTTGAAGGCATAGCAAAAGAGCTGAAGATACAAATAAAGTGATCATTGTACACTGTGACAACCAAAGTGCCATTGATTTATCCAGAAATTTTGTGCATCATGAGAGGACAAAGCACATTGATATTAAGTTGTATTTTGTCAGAGAAATTATTGGTCAAGGATCAGTTATAGTCAAGAAGATTTCAACTGATCACAATCCTTCTGATATGATCACAAAGGCTCTTCCAAGCTGCAAGTTTTTCCATTGTTTGGACTTAATTCAGGTGAAGGGTGATTGAATCCTGTTTTTGCAGCCACTGTTTTTGTTAATGTTTTGTTATTGAACCAAGGTGGAGAATTGTTGTATGTTGGTTCATTAACAACCATTAGTTAGTTCTCTTAGACTTTACCAACTTAGTATTTTTCTGTTTTTTGTTATTCTATTATAGCATGTAACAGTTAAGTAGTTTTAAGTTGGTTAGGTTAGTTAGGCTTGAGATAGTGCTTCTATTTCTTTTGTTGCATAGCCTAAATCTGCAGAGATTTTTGTACCTAGAAAAATTCTGCAGAGATTGAATAAAAGTGGCTGCTGAGAGTTCTGTGCAGTTTTTGGTTCATCTTTTTCTGCATTTTGCTTATTTTTGTTCATACAAGAAACTCATTCTTTTGTGAAGTAAAATCTGATCTTGGCACAACAGATGTGATGTGTTGGGGTGACATAATCATATATAAATGTGTTCCATTTTTCCTTGTGTTTTTTTAATGCCTTAAATGTATTTGTGAGATGTATCTCATTCTCCAATTATTTGTCTTTTTTGTGTGTTTGGACTAAACATCACCCTTGCAAGTGAGTGTTTACAAGATTAGTCGTTAGTTTGTGTTTCAGCTTATAATTAGTTTCTTCATATTTGATTAAATACGGTTTTTGTATGGCCTTTAAAGCGCCATGGTTTATTTAATTCCAAGTTATGTTATTTGTTGGGTTATTATTTAAGTTGATGAAAATATGAAATGTAATGCTCTTTGACCTCAAAGAAGTTTTGAAAAGTTAGTGCATATTTTATCTAATTTTTGGCAATGAATGCATATTATAAATGTGTGTTTCAGGATAGAAGGGTGTTAAGAAGCCATTGAAAACTCTTGCAGAAAACTGGTTTGAACCAATCTTCTTGAATTTTTTTATTTTTTTATTTTAATCTAAAACATTTTTAAAATAAATAAAAGTATATATGAAAATATTTCACAAAAGTATCAATTAATTTGTCAACAATTATTAATTTTTATCTTAAAAAACATATAATTTAGCTATTTATATTTATTTACATTATTAATATTAAAAATAATAAATTTAATCATCATTGGCTCAACCATAATTAGATCATTAAACTTTAATGTCTTCACAAGTTCAATCATTGGCCCGCTTTTTAAAACATTGGTCTTTAATGTCTTTTTGGTGAACTTTGAGTTCATCTTAGTTAGATTTGAATTTTGCAACAAACCACTAACCGTGACAACTTATCATTCGATTCCATTAATTAATGCCAAAAATTAGCACTTGGTGCTCAATCAAGTCTTTGTGAAATGATATTCTACTTATCATTTTATTACTTATTGATAGATACATTTGTCGACCAAGAACATCTAACTTGATTGAACACAATGCATGAGTTGTTGTTGTAAATCCTTAATACTTATCTTCTATTCCTATGAATAAAAAAAAATTGTCCAGTTAGATTTTGCACATTCATATTTCACAACATATTTTCATCCTCATCAAACCATCTCTTATTTAACTCTCATCTTATAAAACCTAACAAACCAAGAAACAAAACTCCTTAGGCTATACCAATAGCAATAGGAATAGGTGTACCACCATCGTTGGACATCCTTAATTGAATCAATTATACTAATTATAGTAGTTACAACTTTTTAATGAACAATATGGTCATTGTTGAGCAATGAAAGTTATTTTCTCAAATCTACAAGATTTAATAGAAATGTATAAGTATTAACATTATTTTTCTTTTTCTTATAATATTCTTAATATACTTAAATAATTTTTTGGTTCTTATAAATAAGGTGATTTTTATTTTAGTTGTTTTTTGTTTAATATTTTCCATGATGTCAAGTAATAGTATTAACTTATTACGTAACAATGTTGACAACGTATTAACTTGCCAGATCATTAAAGAGTCAACAAAGTTTTAGTTAATTGTGTTTTAAAATCTCTCATAAACTAATCTAATGTTATGATAAACTGGATTTTAATTGTCTTTTATGTGTAGTTGTAGTCTATTGTGTGCAATTATGATATTAATTTATTGACATAACTCACTATTTATGGTTAGGTTTGTTAAAGTGATTAGGAGCATTTGGTGAGAAAAAGGTTTAAAACATGCCAAATAATGAAGTGAAGAATCTGTCTATTCATAATGGTTGTGATAAATCATCACTCGTTTGATCACAACCCAATGTTAGAAAATAGCGAAGATCTCCAAGTTGTGATCCTTTTATCACGACCAAGCTTAGAATTGAGTATGAAAGTCATCATGACTGTGATAGGTGATCATGGTCTTGATTAGAATACATTGGTAGTAACTTATACCGAGACTATAAATAGTTTCTTTTTAGACCACAGGGGGGAAGTTTGTTTTTATTCTTTTACAATTTTTGAGTTTGAGAGAGTACTGGAGTACTGTGTTAGAGATCTAAGCCCAAGGAACATCATGATTGGGAAGGTTTCTCGTTTGGATTCCTACCCTCTTGGTAGTCTGCACTTCTTTTAGGATTTCTATTTTATTTATGATTATGGAGTGACTAATTTCTTTAGTTCGAAATTATGATGTAACCTACCTTGAGTTCCTTTCTTTATTTTAATGATATTCTCGATGTTATTAATTAGTTGATTTTTTTCCTTGTTTAAATTTGTATTTGGAAATGGTCATTTAAGACATAACCGATTGCATAATAACAGATTCCGTCTTGAGCATTGTACAGGAGTGTGATCGCACTGGGCCCGGGTTGGAGAAGGCCCCAATTTTTTTTTATCATTGATATTTCAAAAGAGAATTTTACTATGATGGTTTGTTTTTCTGCCTCTTCCGATTCAACTCCCAATTACTTTACCCCAAATTCTACCTTCCGAATGATTTGAATTTTGAGAATTCAATTTTTATTAAAACATTAAAGAAACCCCACCGTTTTCTAGGTTTGTGCCTTCGATAGAAACAAGATATTTTTTTATTTTCAATTTTAAAAGACTGGGAAACTGAAAGTATGGAATCCAACAAAAAATGATGATACACTTATACAAAATACACTTATACTTATTACTGGATTACTGATATATTAAACAGGAATTTCTTTCAATCATTATACTGCACAACCTCAACTTCGAGTTTGTGAAGAAGAGCACCACACCGCGCACTCAAACGTCCACACGACACATAATAACACAAACCAGACAAGCATCAAAGTCTGCTATGCTGCCTGTGCTGGTATGTGCTTGAGAAATAAAGGACACTTGCAAAGTGAAAAATTTTAAGTTTAATTAGGTTAAATTACTCATTTGGTCCCTATAGTTTCACGATTCTTGCCTTTTAGTCCCTATAGTTTGAAAGTGGTTTTTTTAGTCTCTATAATTTACATTTTAATTCTCTTTTAGGCCCAAGTCTAAAAGTGTTTTTTTTAGTCCTTATAATTGTATTTTAATTCTTTTTTAGTCCCTATAATTTGAAAGTGATATTTTTAGACCACTTTCAAACTATAGGGACTAAAAAGGTAAAAATCATGAAACTATTATAAACCCATTATCTTTATTTTGATTTATGATAGAAAAGGTTACTTCTGTGCTAGGAACAATGGATTTATATATGTACGTAGGTTACTAATTTTATGTTTCTAAATCAAGTAATCATGTTCTTTGCTAGTTTGGTTAATGAAAAATTAGTAATCTCATATCACAAATCATTTTGGAACTAATATTCTTATTGAATCTTTATAGGTAAATAACCATTTTCGTTATTGAGAGGGTGTAATGTTTATAAATTTGTCCCTAAAAGATAAAAAAGCAAAAATTAATCACCAAAAGTATAAAAAGTGAGACAAATTCATCCTCCCGTTAAATTCTGTCTGTTAACGTTAGTCAGTCTGCTTACATGGCAAGCACGAACATAAATGTCACGAAAGAATTGCTCATGTGTACATAGGACTAATTTGTCGGTAGGATTTTTTGTATCCCTTCTCCTTTTGACTATTAGACTTGCAAAGACTACTTCTTCTTCGTCCATCTTATATATTGTTCTCGATGAATGAAGGGTTAAGCTTCTTGTTCTTCCTCCCTTTTCTTCCTCCTTGGGTGTTTCTTGTTTTTTTTTTTTATCGATCACACCTTCATTCATTTAGGTTACAGACAAATACATGTTGGATCAAGTGGCCTCAGAATAATTAAGAATGGAGGGTTGAATTAATTATTAGTAAATCTTTACTAATTAAAAAAAAACTTATCCTTCTTAATGTTACTAGATTCAATTAGGCTTTTACTACAAAGTTAAGAAAGTAAAGAACAGAAATAGAAACATAACCAAAAGTAAAAGCGATAATTAAAGTACACAGCGGAAATTAAAGAGTGTAGGAAGAAGAAGACAAACACAAGAATTTATATTGGTTCGGCAACAACCGTGCCTACATCCAGTCCCCAAGCGAGCTGTGGTCCTTGAGATTTCTTTTCAACCTTGTAAAAGCCTTTACAAGCAAAGATCCACAAGGGATGTACCCTCCCTTGTTCTCTTTGAACAACCAAGTGGATGTACCCTCCACTTGAACTGATCCACAAGAGATGTACCCTCTCTTGTTCTCAATTACAACAACCCAAGTAGACGTACCCTCTACTTGTACCACAAAGGATGCACCCTCCAATGTGTTAAGACAAATTTCTTAGGTGGTTAGTCATTTGAAACTTTGTGAAGGGGAAATAAAAGATATCTCAGGCGGTTAGTCCTTTAAAATCTTTTGTTTAAGGGAAAGGGAAGAATCAAAAGAATTCTCAGACTGTGTCGTTTTGAATTCTTTGAAAAGGGAGAAGGGAGACACAAAAGAATTCAGGCGGTTAGTCCTTTGTTCTTTGGAAAAGGGAGAAGAGAGACACAAAAAGAATTCAGGCGGTTAGTCCTTGTCGAATTCTTTTTGGCAAAGGGAGAAGAGAATGAAAAAGATGAATAACACACTTTTGTTTTCTGTGAAAGAACACGGTTTGGAAACCAGAAAACTTAGAAAGCTTTGGCAAAAGAAGAAGAAGAAGAAGTTCAAGAAGATGTTCAAAAAGTTGTGTAAAAAGTTATATCAAGTTTTTAAAATGCAAGTCAAGGTCTTGCTTTTATAGACTCTTCATGTCTGGTCAAGAAAACCATTGGAAGAGTTATAGCCTTGAGAAAATCTGGAGAAAACCATTGGAACAGTTACATCTCTTGATTTTTATTCAAAACTTGTCACTGGTAACCGATTACCAAAACCATGTAATCAATTACATAAAGCATTTTATGAAAAGATGTGACTCTTCACAATTGAATTTGAATTTCAACGTTTAGATACACTGGTAATTGATTACCAATATATTGTAATTGATTACACCATTTAAAAAACAATTGGAACGTTGCAAATTCAGTTAAAAGCTTTTGAAATCAAACGTTGTCACTAGTAATCGATTACCAGAGAGTAAAAACTCTGGTAACTTAGAAAATTTTGAGAAAAATTCTTTTGAAAAACAAAACTGTGCTATGTTTGTTTTTTGAAAAATCTTTTCAGTACTTCCCTTGTGAAGTCTTCTTGATTTCTTCTCTTGAATCTTGAATTCATATTCTCTTGAATCTTGAAATCAAACTTCTCTTGATTCTTGAATCTTCTTGATTTCTTCTCATGAAACTTGAAATTAATCTTGATCTTGAACTTGTTGACTCAATCTTGAAATCATCCTTTGGGCTTTTTGTCATCATCAAAACTACTTGAATCAACTTGATTCATCATCATGAAGCTTGCTTCTACAATACATTCCTGAATTAAACAACTTGTTGACGTTTTCATCCTTCAAAGATACATGAAACAGAGGCTTTGTCTTCAATGGTGGAAGAACAGTGCTCCTTCAAAGATACATGAAACAGAGGCTTTGTCTTCAATGTTGACGTTTTCATCCTTCAAAGATACATGAAATAGAGGCTTTGTCTTCAATGGTGGAAGAATAGTGCTCCTTCATGATGGCTATGGAGGTCGACAAAAGTCTCAGAAGGCAAGAAAAGGAGGATGAAAAGACAAGAAGTAACAAAGGGTAAATGACCTTGTGTTTGGTGTGACTAAAGTAATAACAAAGGCAAAATTTATATTGATATTTTTGTCCCTATGAGTCATGCCCTTAGTGTCAACCAATGAATGTCATGTGAGTATTTCGTGACATTTTAGTGCATGTGTGCTGCGTAGGCAAATTCCCTAATGTTAACGAACGGAAGTTAACGGTGGGATGAATTTGTCTCACTTTTTACATTTTGAAGACTAATTTTTATATTTTCATCTTTAGGGATAGATTTATCGGCGCTATACACTTTAGAAACAAAAATAACTATTTACCCATCTTTATTTAGTCATGTTCTCACCTTTGTATTTTATTAGCTTGTGTATGCCTAAATGAATTTTGAGAATGAAGTCCTTGTTTTGTTTGTTTGTTGTTGCATGGTACTAATATTGTAGTTATTCTTTAGATGTTAATCCAGGTAGTGGCTACTAGATAATTATAACATTTCTTTTTTTTAGGAGATAAACTGTCAGCCTTGTTTTTCATTGAAAAATAGAAAAAATTATAACTTAACTTAAAATTAATGACATAATGATGGTGGTAATACTATAATAAAAATAAGTTAAAATTAATTAATTAAATATTCAATGATTAAAAAGAATAGAAAAAGAAAAAAGGATTTTACATATTAAAATTTTCATAAATGCTCATATAATTAAAAAAAAATATATATGAACTTGGAAGGATATTGAAAATTAGTAATCACACTTGATAGTTTACAACTTTTCAATGTGAAATAAAAATATTTAAATTTTAAAATTTATGTTTCTTGAAAATAAAATAACATTTAAAGATTAAAATTTCTATTTTAAAATTTTAAGGGCCCATATGTATTGTTTTGTTCCAAGCCATTAAAATGCCAAGACTGGTTGTACATAATAGTGGTAATGATTTGCATGTAATTGATATATTTAGGAAGTGAGTATTTTATATCAAATTACATGATCAAACTAGTTGAATAATCTCTTGATCCTTTGGTTTAAATTAATACATCTACGATCAATTGAGTATTGTTTAAGGTAAAAAAACATTATTAAACTACCATCAATGACTAATAATTGACATTGAGAAATAAACAATTAACAATTATAAAAATTTCGATAGAATTAAGATTGGAAAAATTAATTGTATGAAATCATAATCCATGGATATTCATTCCATCTTATGTTTCACATTATGTTGCTTGTTTCAAGTTTCCTATCACATAATGACTCAACAATCACCTTTTAATTTTAAATTTTTTCTTCAATTACTTGGTTACAAAATAAATTATTTTGGAAATATAATTAGTGATTTGGGTTTGATTAATCCTTGATCCTAGTGTGTAGGGTACACTATTCATATTTTACCCATTAGTTATCAATTGTTTTAAATAGATAGGAACATAAAAACAATTTACAAAAGAAAAATTAGAGACTGCTTTGTCAGACTCTTTGACAGTGTGACGAGTCAATGGAGAAGAGCATTCTACACCTTTGGTACGAAGTCTGGTTCGCACAGGAAGGCAGTCTCGACATGCACGCCAAAGGAAGACTTTAACACGCGGGGGAAACTACACGTTCCAAATAAGGGACCATGATCCATCAACTCTCAACTGTTCATCATCCAGAATAGTGTTCATGAAGATTTTGTAAGCAGTTCTGATAGAATAATCGCCAAACTTATCACAAAGAGAAAGAGGAAGCAAATAGATTCTCATAGGGTACGTAAGGATAGCCTGTGCTATAACTTTAATGAGAATTTCTCTACCAACAAAGGATAGAGCTTTGCCACACTAGGAGTTTAGTTTCCTCCACATTTTGTCTTTGATGTAATGAAAGACAACCTTCTTAGGCAAATTTACGTAAGGGGGCTCATTTTACAAACTATTTACGGGATGGGGTCTGTTTCAAAAGAAATAACGGTGGGGGTTTGTTTTTCGGGGGAAACCGCCATTGCCACTGGCGGCAAAGCTGGAGAGAGGGGTGTATCGTCACTATCAGTGGCGATATAGGCCACGTAGGAGGGAGAGAGGAGGGTGTCGCCAATGGGAATGGTGACACACCCCCAGCTGGAGCCGCCATCACGACTGGCGGTATAGTCCACGTGGACTCGCCCACAAGGCTGGCGAGACAGCCTGAGTCAGCCTGGGTCTCGTCCACAGGACTGGCGAGACACCCCCACCCCATTTCAGCTTTTCCTTTTCGTTTTGGCGGGACAAAGCTGTATTTTATCAGCTAGGGCACAGCTAGGGCACTGTTAGGACACGTTATTTTATCAATTCTAGGCCATTGTTAGGGCAGATTTTTGCTTCAGAAGGATGCAGTAATAGCAGGTCTAGGCATGTGGAGGTAACATGTATTCAGAAGCATGCAATAGCAGCAGGTGTAGGAGGTGACATGCGCTTTAATGGCGTGTAACGTTCCATGTGTAGCTTCAGTTTGTGTAATTTTCTTTAAAATAGAGTAAACTTCCAACAACACTCAACACTCAAAAATTTAACATTGAAGAGAGTATCAGTGTGGAAGAGGAAGAAAAAGTTTCATTTGAAGAGAGTATTTTGAAGTTTTCTGCTTCTATATAGTAAGGATGCTTTATATTTATTTAAATAAAGTCTTCTTTTCTTTATTTCCTTTTGTAATAAATATTATGATTAGAATCAAATTTGAAGCTTAAATTTAAGTGTATTAATTTTGTAAATTAGATATTAAATTTAAAAATTATTAGTAGTAATTATTTGTAAGCCTTTTTGTTAATGGATTTTGGGTTTGAAATATTATTTGACATATAATTTAATTTAAGACAAAAACTAATTAGATGTTATTTCTTAAGTATTTTGTGGTTTGTTCTGAGTAGGAAGTTTCATTTTACTTGTAATAAAATTTAGTATAAGTTAACAAAAAGAAATTGTATTTTTAATTATAAAAACAATAAGAAAAATATTACCAATTTTAAAAGTCCCGTCATTTAAATTTATTAGCATAAAAACTAGCATGAGAATAACAATTTTTTGGTTACTATATTTATTAGTAATTTATTGATTTTTAATAATCTTAAAAGAACTTTACTTGGATTTATAGATTATTTTATACTTTATGGTAAATAAGAAAAATATTGAGACAACAAAGTAGCACTAGATGAGGTCTAATACTTCTTCACTTTTCGAAAAATAATAGGTGAATATTCTATGTGTCCAAGCAATCACTAGTGCCAAAAATTAAAAAAATATAGTTGAATTAATTCTTTAACACTCACTAATTTTCTATCTCTTTGTTTTTATGACATATATAATATTAGTTATTATACTTTAATTGTATATATTTGTTTTATCTGTTTGTCTCACTAAGTTTCAAATTAGTTGTTCACCGAGTATTTTTTTTTTTGCCTTTCATAGGAAGTTCATACGTGGTGCATGTAGTTAATTAACCATTGAGACTATTGAATGGAGATGGAGAACAATTAGGCCTTATTTGTCTCTCCTCCACTCCTTTATATAGAGAGTATACTTTCCTACTATATATATATATATATATATATATATATATATATATATATATATATATATATATATATATGATATATCCTTCATTACGGAACATATCTCATTTGAGTTAATTAGTACTGAAAAACAGCTTCGAAGATACAAATATTACCAGTCATAGGCGTGGTGGCCATGTTCCGTCTGAAATAATTTTAAGTGTAATCCTTTCATTTATAACCCTTCCATTTTGTGTAGTTTAAGTTTAATAGAGGAAGCAAATAAATATTTAATATTTGTATCATCAACAGAATATTTAATTGAAGTAATAATTTTATTTGTTAGACTAAAATTTTAAGGTATAGTTTAAGTGAATTAATTTTTTTAATTAGAATTTTTATTATAAAATTAGTATGAGTAATTATTTATTTTAACAAAGACTATTGTTATGATTAATTATTTTTAATTTTGTTGATGTAGGTATATCATGAATTCAATTATTATAGTCTTGTATTTCAACGGAAGAGTATATGAAGACAATGATGGTGTAATATTTGAAGGCAGTAAAAAGGCGATTCAGATTAAACGCGGAATTAGTTTCAATGCTTTGAAAAAAAAATTGGAGATAAGGTAAAGTTAGAAAATAATGAAATTATTTCTACCATAAGTTGTAGATTTTTAGTTTCAGGAAAATATGTTGCGTTGCAAATTTGTGATGACGAAGATGTTGAAACTATGATCGAAAGTTTTCAACAACAACAACAAATGTCAGTTCTAGAATTGTATGTAGAAAAGGATGTTGCTGGGGGTTCTATGTTTCATGCTGCAAATTCTGTTACGTCATGTGGACGTAATGTATCTCATCATGAGTCAGAACTGCCAAGAAATATAAGCAATTTACATGTTGATGAAGATGATGATGATGATGATTATCTTGCATCTAACTCATACGTTGAAGAGTCTTTCGATGAAGATGATAGTGATGATGGAATATCTGATACAGACGATGAAGTCACTGACATCGTTGAACCAGTTTCAATTGTTCACCCAACCGAAGGTAAATGTTTGTGAAATGCAAAATTAGTTGAATACATCTATCTTTTTATGAGAATTGTATTTAATGGTAACTAAATAGGAGTAGTTTGTTGATGTGATTTTTATTTTATAAATTATTAGGTGTACCAGAAATTCAAATCCATTTTGGAATGATGCTAGCCATTATAATAATATCAATTGGAGTCATCCGGACGAGGAGGACATTTATGGTCTGGACATGCCAACGACTTTTAATGTTGGACAAGAATTATATGTTGGCATGGATTTGACAGTAAAGATGCGGTCAAAAATGAACTCAAACAATATGTGATGAAGGTGCATCAAAGTTTTAAGGTTGTTGAAACGAAATCACACAAATATATTGTTTGTTGCCCCAACAACACCGAAGAGTCTCCTTGCCCTTTTTATATGAGGGCAATTTTATCCAAAAAACTTATGCATGGAAAGTGTCACAATGGGGTGGACCGCACACATGTCTAAATATGACTATGACACAAGACCATGAGAAGCTTGATTCAAATTTAATTGCGACTTGCGTAGTAGGTACGTTTTTTATGTTCATATTATCCTACTTTTGTGTTATTTGTTATTTTAATTTGTAATTTTATTTACTTATTTGAATTACAGGCATGATCAGAGAAGATCCATCAATAAAAATTTCTTTGATTCAAGAAAGGATAAATAATGAATTTCCTATAAGGTTTCATACAGAAAAGCATGGATGGCCAAACAAAAGGCGATTGCAATTTAAATATGGCGATTGGGAAGAGTCGTATGCGAAACTCTCGTCATGGCTAACACACATGCAAAATCATTCTCCTGGCTCTTACTTTCAAATACTACATGACGATTTTATTGTTGGTAATAGGGTGAGTCGCGAACATCGTCAATTTCATAGAGTATTTTGGAAATTTGGTCAATGCAAGGAGGCTTTTAAGTACTGTAAGCCAATCATACAAGTTGACGGCACACATTTATACGGCAAATACCGTGGGACCCTGTTAATGGCCACATCGCAAGATGGAAATGGTGGTGTTCTTCCTCTAGCATTCGCCGTGGTCGAAGGCGAGACGCTAACAGCATGGTCATGGTTTTTGGCCCACTTGCGTGAACACGTCACAGATAAGAATGGACTTTGTCTAATATCTGATCGTCACGCGAGTATAAAGTCTACTGTCGCTAATGAAGCACTTGGTTGGCAACCTCCCCACGGTTATCATGTGTACTGCGTCCGACACATAGCCAGCAATTTCAATCGCAAATTCAACAACGCGAAACAAAAAGAGATGTTCAAGAAATTGGGTAAGGTTTATTTTATACATTAATTTAATTTGAGTTTCATGTCTACGTACAACTTTTGATGATAACAAATTTGATGCAGCGTACACTCCTTGCAAGCATGTGTTTGATCAAAACTTAGAAAAATTTCGTCAATTGAGTCCAGCCATAGCAAGATGGATTGATCGAATTTCAAAGGAAAAATGGAGCATGGCTTACGATACATCTGGACGACGATATGGTACATGACAACCAACTTATCAGAATGTGTGAAATAAGGTGTTGAAAGATTGTCGCAGCATTCCAATAACAGCGTTGGTCAAGTCAACATATAGTAGGTGCCGAAAGTTACTTTGTTGATCGTGGTCGCCAAGCCCAAAGACAATTAAGAGAAGGCCAAGTTTATTGTTCTAAGCTTGTTACAGAACTTAGGAAAAATCAAGAACAAGCTTGTTCGCACATCGTTCGCGTGTATGATATCCACTCGACAAGGTTTGAAGTAGAGGAGACCTTCAATCCTATAACGCAACGTGGCGGACAAAAATGGGCAGTTAACTTGAATGGCCATTATTGTCAATGCGAAAGGTATTCTGCGCTTCACTATCCATGTTCACACATTATTGCAGCTTGTGGTTACGTGAGCATGAACTACTACCAATATATAGATGTTGTTTACACCAATGAGCACATCTTAAAAGCATACTCCGCACAGTGGTGGCCTCTTGGGAATGAAGCGGAAATTCCTCCTTCTGATGAGGCATGGACACTAATCCATGACCCAACTACAATTCGTGGCGAAAGGTCGGCCAAAATCAACAAGGATAGAGGATGAGATGGATTGGGTCGAAACCATCTGACCACCGACAAAAATGTAGTAGATGTGGAGCTGAAGGGCACAATAGGCGCCGATGTCCAAATGCAATCTGACCGTGGGAGTAATTCATTTAATTGATTTATGTATGTTACATGCCTGACTTGTATTGCTTTAGGTTTTGTTCAATGTATTTACTTGTTGGTCTTCAATGAAATCGTCAGTTACTTTTTGTTGAATGTGTGCTTCTAATGAAATAAAATTACATTTAGAAGTTAAAATAAATGGAGTGGATCAATCCAAGGTTGAGTGACATTGGTGTTTGATCGTTAGTTAGAAACGTTAGTGGTCTAAGTATTTTGTCTTAGTTTTTTTATTTGAAGGGTTAGGGCTAAGTTCTTTTTATTTTATGGTTAGGGTTAAGTTTTTTATTTTAGGGTTAGGGTTAATTTTTT